>NC_048895.1:55574211-55828496 GCF_011077185.1 Oxyura jamaicensis
GTCCCGGCGGCCGCCCCTCATGCTGCCGGGGCACGGCTCGGAGCGGGACGGAGGGCCCGGCGCCGCGCCCACCGCGGCCCCCGCCCCCGGCACCGCCTCGGCCCCGCGCGGGGCCCTCCCCGAGGCCGTGCCGGCTGCTGGGCCGGGAGGGCAGCCCCCAGCAGCCAGGGCTCGGCTCTGAGAAGTGGGAGAAGGGATCCGGGCAGGGGGATCAGCCGAGGGGGAAGGCTTGGGGCAAACAGAGGCGTCCTGCCTAGCACCGGGGCAAAGGGAACAAAGTTTCTAGGTCTCGTTATTATTTTTCTTTTGCTGCCTAATCCAAGCCCCCCTGAGGGCTTAATCCTACAACACACAGGTAACTGTTAGCCGATGGAGGGAAAAAAAAAGGAAAACACACACACAAAAATCTAGTCGCTATTGCTGCTCAGTACCTAGGATCGAGCAGGAAGATGCGTCACAGGAGGACACGGAAGGCTCTTGTGAAGAAGATGCCAGAGAGCATCTGTTAGTGAGACACAGGGTGAAATTAACACGGTTTGGAGAGGCCTGGAAGTCCTAGAGGGTGGCTGAGGAGATCTGTGGCCTTCCAACATCACAGTGTTGGTACTACGATGGTGTTTCGGGAGGTCCAGTACTCAGGTAACAGCAGCAGCCACTTAACCTGGCATCAGTCACAGACAGCAGGGTCTTGTAGTTAACTAAGACATGACAAATAGGCAAGAATACAACTAACACCAATCTTCATGGTTTTTATAGAAAACAGGTCATAGTATAAACAAACCTATTCCCTTGTTCGATGCGATTAAGGCTTCCAGTTCCCAAAGGTACTGGCTTGAGCGTAATAGACTTCCATCAGGTATTTGATTTAGTATGAGAGGAAAAAGTGAGGACAACACAAAATTACTAAAGCACAAACAGAGGAAGAACTAGATAAATGAAGACCAATTGCTTGCGGGGCACTAACATTTAATGAGGGTGCTTCTGTTGGGGAGCTGTAGGGAGGCTCTCAGTGCTTTCATCGGCCATCTAGAGAGGAATTATTTCAAACAGCTCTGAAAGGCTAAATAAATCACTCCTGGCAGCAATTTTAGGTGGAGTAAATATTACCAGAGGGATAACAAGGACGAGGCAGTCAAAGACTTATCTGGATTATTTAATGAACTCAGCTCGTTCAACCAAGTGAGTTTGAATAGGGTCAGAAGAACAAAGTCAGACATGAAGGACCGAGCGAAGCAGCCTGCAGGAGCTGTATCTGAGAAAGCTGATGCATGTGAGCTACTGCTGATGCACAGGAAAGGTAATATTCTCATTTGGATGTGCAAATGGGAAAATGGTAAGTAGAGATACAGTTACATCATTGTGCTTCTTATCAGACAAAAAACACTATATGGTGTCCAGTGCTCCTGTCTACAGCTATAGAAAAACACTGAAAGTTGGGAGACAACTCAAAATCCACAAGATGAGATGCAAAGTGCAACAAGTGCTCTCCAGCAAAAGGCTTGGTGTGGATGTGCACAGCGAAGACTGACACAGGTGCTGCATTTCAATATACAAGTGCAAGAAGAGCAAGTATTACAGCGCTCCTGGCAATCCAGGAGGCCCCTGCAGAGCACTGCGTTGTGGAAAAGTGACAGGGACGCGTACAGAGACACCAGACTGAGCTATGCAGCAGGAGTTAAGAAAGAGGCTGGAGGAGATGCTCTGATCATCCCTCCTTCCACACAAGCAGATGCTTCCTGAAGCTTCTTAAACAACTGAATCCTAGCACTTCTTTCTCAGAAGATGGTGGTGGTTTTTTGTTGTTGTTTCTTTTTGTTTGTTTGTTTGTTTGTTCTCCAACAATTCCCCACATTTATTACCTTGAAAAATGACTTTAGAAGGGTTTGTTTTGAGAAACCTGAATTATCCCTTTGGAGTTACTTGTAAACAGGAACATAAAAGTGCTCCTGTCTGCCTCTGGTGCATCTCATTAATTTTATCAAAGGAATTTGTGTTCCCCTACCCAGTTTACAATGCAAATGTATAGATCATCTGTCTGCAATGATGCCTGTGAAGGTAATAAACTCCTCAAAGTCTATCTGTAAGCACATAAAATGGGTATAGCCATCACATCCTCCAGTCCAGGTGAATTAATTGCCAATACTTCCCCCCCCCCAAAAAAAAAAAAAATAATAAAAAAAAATTGTTAATTGATGGTTGTGATTTTTTTATATCATTTCTTTGCAGCCATCTCACTGCAAGGGTCCTGTCACCACCATACCTCAGTGGTGCTTAGCAGTATGTTGCAGAACTACTCTGGTGGAATTACTACTCTACAAAGTCAGGAAGCTCAGTTCTAGTTTAGGGAAGATAAACATTAATTTATAACACTAACAGATTGTAGGCATATCATATAGAATAAGAAAATGAAGCTTCTGATTACAAAATGTACCAAAAGAGCAAATTTTCAACAGGAAATAATTTACTTGCATTAGCACATTTCAAGTTCTTATTAAGGAGACTGATATTTGTGATGGACAAGATGCTGGGAGCATCCAGCACTATCTCCATAGATCCTTTATTCAGTGCTGGTAAGTGGTGCCCAACTGCCCTGACGCAACATTCACATAAACGTGGTCATTGGATGCAGTGTCATGGTTAGGTTTTGGTGTCAGAACTGTGTTTATCTGATTGCATCATGCTACCTCCACCTTTCTTCCCTTCTTGTCCCAAGTTACTGTGCTGGGTACCATAGGGAGTTCTGTTAAACTCTGCACTTGCTCAAATCCTCCACCAAAAGAGGAAAAATAGCTTCTTCGTGAACTTCAGAAGTGTTTTTAGAACACACGTACTGCTCCTTGTATAAATGGCTAGCATGAGATGTCTTTACTGGAGAGAATGTAAAATTTCAAAATAGTTCCCAAGGGAGAATGGAATAATGCACAGCTTTTAACCTCTCTCACACATCAAAGAACAAATTCCATCCATCAGCAAAGCTTCAAAGAAGGCTGTATTTCAGTGGGCTTATTATACCAGGACAACTGATGGCAATACATGACCTACAACATGTAGGATGCCGTTGTCCTGTCTTTAGAGCTCTGTAGGATCACATTCAGTGAAGAGGCATTTTTAAAAAGTGAATTTATATTTCTCTTCCTTCAGTCACTGACATTAAATTATGGCACTAAACATAACAGAAGCTGCAGGGAGAGGACACCATGTTTAACCACAGGATTCAGAATGCAGGACTGGCAAAAGCATTCAACCTTGTAAGAGGAAAAAATATTAATTAAAGTATAAATATGAAATAAAATTCAATGCAGAGCTGGTAGAAGAGGAGCAGCACTTCATCCTACAGACTGGAGAACTGTATAATTAAGTGAACAAAGCAAAGGTTTGACATTAGCAAACATGAACAAGAAGATAAATATTTTTTTTTAGTCATGGTTCACACTAAGGATTCTAACAAGGACAATGAATTTGTGCCTGCCTGTAGAGAGTTTGCAGCTACAAATGGGAAGAGTCTGCAGAGGGCACCGCATGAGCCTGTTTGCTCAAGACTAGAACATGGACTGGATGTAGTTCTTAAACAAGCACTGTCAAAATATAATAACCCTAGATTGTTCTTTCACTTTGAAATACTTATTTTAAAAGTATTTTTTAAATACTTTAATATTTTAAAATATTTTTTTAAAACATGTTAAAATATGTTTGTGTCCTTTTTTATACTGAATAGCCTTCAATAGCAATTCTGTGCTCTCGCAGTGTCACCTCCCATCTCCTATACACAAATACAGCACAAAAAGAGTTTGAAGTCTCTTTTTAAAAAGAGGCCATTGTGTCTGAGTGATCATCACCAATCTATGGCTTCCCCTTCCCCCCACAGAACAACCCCACATACATACTTTCTGCATAGTCGAATGAAAGGGAGCCATGCGGAGCAGCTAGCTGAGAGGAACCTCTGTAGTTCAGTCTTTAAATTTGGAAGCTAGGGGTTCAAAGCCTTAGGCCAGTGCAATTAATATGCTAATGAGGACTATTCTGATTAAAACAAATAGTGGACATTCCTTGGATGAGATCTGCTTGTACAGCAGTAAGGCTGCTGGGAGACAAGTAGGCTGGCCCTTACCTAAGAGAGATCTGAGGGGCTGAGGCTTTCATCAGTATTCAGGTGATGCTGGCTCTGTTTCAGTATCTCCTCCTATTTGTCCTGCCCAGCTTGTTGCCATCGCAAGCACAGCTGGGCAAACTTATCCGTGGCAATTTGGCACAGGCAGTTTTTCTTTCTGCTCACAAATCATCCGCAAATAGGCTGTGCACTTACCAACTCGTTTGCTAGCCTAAATTATTCACCAAACACTTTGTAAGCAAATTTCAGACGGTGGTTAATCACGTAAACAATTCTTTGCCACGGCAGTTCAATAATTTATTACCCGGGCCGTGTGCTAGGTACCCTCGGCTGTGTGGCCCTGGCGATGCTGACTCGGTGCTGTCTGTACCTAGAGGGAACATCGATAAGATTTTAAATGGTCGGTGATGAATGCTTACAGATCTACCCATGTGACTGTAACATCTGATTTGTAGCTTTTGTTGTACCCTTTGACTTACGTTACTCGTGCCTGGCAAGTTGTTCTAGGGAAGGCTTCTACAGAAGCGAACGTTGCGAGTATATTGAAAAATCCCCGTGTTCATTTTAATAACAGTTTGCAGTTTCTCGTGGCACAGATCTTCTAAAGTAATTTACATAACGTGTGTGGTTGAAAGGCAGAAAACAGAAAGAGCATGGTCCCGGCCCAGATGTTTCTGGAGGCATGGAAAGTAAGTGTGCTCGCCTCCTGCACGCACCGTGCTGCTCAGCTTCGGAAACTGCCCTGCTCCCCTGCTGCGCCTCCTTCTAATAGCTTCTAGATGCTTTCCCTCCATCCCCGTTACTTCCCACAATGTCTTTACAATGTTTTCTTCTTTCATGTTCTTTAAGAGCAAATTCTAAATTCTATGACATTTCTCTATTGTGTTTGTTGCCAATCTTTTTTTTTTTCCACTTGAAAATGTGTGAAGTCAGTTGGTGTTTTGCAAACCTGACCTACACAGGAACCTTCCATTACTCACAGACCCAGAGTATTTCAACAAGTATTTGGGGCATTATTACTTTCACATCTACTATGTTAGGTGTTACTGGCTGCCTAAAGCCTTATGGCACAGGTAGCAGGACTGGTGTAATCTAGGTTGTAGAGAATTTCTTAGCCCAATTGTGCAAGACTATGAAAGGTGATCAAATGAACAGTTCAGATAATGATTAATTAGGCCCTTCTGACACCAGCAGAGTCGTGTAGGTTTTATTTATTTATTTATATCTTACTGAAAAGTAATATACTATTAATGTATGCTATATATGTGTTCTTCAGGGCTCAGATTTTGTTTTACTCTTTAAACAAGAGCAAAGCATTGTGCCGTGCACACTGGGAAAATAAATAAATAAATAAATAAATAAATAAATAAATAAAAAAAAAGCTAGCTTCTGTCTTTGCTTAAAGCACAAAGGGGAACAGACATACTCGATCCCACTTTGTCCCTAAGCCTATACCAGATATTCCTGAAAAAAAGATGAACCCCACAGAGATGCCCCATGATATATTTATTATCCAAAGCCTGTAGAGTCTCACCCACATACTTATTGGAATGCTAAACTTTAAATGTTCAAAAGCTCTTCTATGTTTCCACTATCATCAGTAATAAGAACTACCAATACTTGTGCTATTCCTATGTGTTCGGTCTCTTTGTGCGGTCCCGGCAGCTGCCTGTTGCGCTGAGCTTCGCGGCGCAGTGACAGCACTACGACAGCACACGGCAGCGTTTCCTTTTTCCAAACAGACAACAACTGCCAGAACTTCTCCAATCAAGCATGCATTTATCACCGGGTATCAGTTTTGTCTGTGGTTCCAGATTTACGATGAAAAGCAAAAAGGACTGCATTAAAAATTATTAATAGCCTTCTGCTTGTCCTAGTTCAGGCCACTGGGGAAGAAGAAAGCACTGGTGCAAAAATGCCATGCCGGGTTGTGGAATTCCTCAAGAGCTGGGGTTTTGCCAGCTTTTCAGAGACTTTAGCCACTTGGAGTTCGTATCGGTAGTTACAATAAATAGAGCGAGCAGGCCCCATTACTGATAGGAGCTGGCATAGTCCCAGCAGAGAAAACAAAGCAGCTGGAGGTCTGTTCCTACTCTGGGACACCACCTCTCTTCCTCCACCTCTTCTTCACCGTAGCAGTGCTCCCAGCACAGGAACACCCCAATTCAGCACCACAAGGAAAGGCTCCTACCAGCTTCACTGGCTCCCCTGGATATTTTTTCCCTCTCCCACTTGTGCTTAACGGCAGCCTCCTGGCTGTTGCTGCCGCAGCAAAGCCCAGTTATCCCTGAGAATTTATCCAGCCTGTCCAGCAGTGCCTCTTCCCTTCAGCCAGCTATGACACCCATCCCACTGCACCGACCATTTTCCTTAGGAAAACACAGCTTTCTGTTCTTCAGAGCACATGTGGTGGTTGCTGGCTGCAGCTTTCCCTCTGCGTCTCCAGGCTTCTTAATGAATCACTGCTTTTTGGCACCGGAGCAACATAAACACATCATTTGGGATGTCTTTGCCAAACATACGTACACTTAGAGCAGGTTTTGAATGATAGAAAGTGAAACATTTAATGAAATGTTCAGGCTGCATAGCTAGGAGTTGCAAAAAAGGCCAGAAAATGCACATCTGAAGGTCACAATGGTACCATCAGCCCAACAGTGGGGCTCACCTGGTGTCTTCTGTGGGACGTGTGGAAGGGGATTTACCAGGAATGCATCAGCTACAGCTCCCACCAGGAAAAGCAGTAACAGAAAGCAGCCTAGGAGCAGAGGCCCACTGCCCGTGGTGGCTGCTAGATGCCTATCTCTTTCCTTCCTCGTCTGCTCGTTAACTGACTCAATGTGACTATACATCGCACAGCAGATTTTTACACTGCTGCTTCCTAGCCTATACGAAGGGGGGAAAAGAGACATCATCAACAACAGTAACAACAAAAAAATAGCAAATTCAAAAACGAAGTTTCTCAGCTGCTTAAGCCAGCCACACATGAACACCCTGAATGCCCTTTCAAAGTGCCTGAGCCTGCCCATGGCTTCAACACATCCACTTGTTCTTTCTGGCTTGAGCGAGAATTGAGAGAACTCTCATCTTTGGAAAAGCTGAGAGTTTGGCACAACCGTTCCTCTAATTCCTCTCCGTTCAATGAGATTTTGGAATGAATTTCAATGTGCTGCTGGACTATAATTAGCACCGAAGGGCAGGCGACCACAGGGGACCAGCTCCTTCCCCTTTAAATGGGCAGCTGTAAAGACACAACCTTAAATAATATCCTGAACACCAGCAATGTTTGAAACCTGGACCTGGGCATCATTAACTGCCAGAAGTCTGAATAATATCTGTCTTTGTTAAATCAAAGTCATTCCCTACGATGCTAGCTAACTACAGAAATCTCTAGGCCAAAAATACAAGTTTTAGCCTTCAGTTTCATTTCCCCCTTCTTTCTACTTTTATGAAAATATGCATCTTTTTATTTCCCTACTGGGAAAATCTATTTTTTTTTCCACTCTCCCATGACTCAAAAACGTCCGCAAGATTCTTCCCCTAAGCTGAAGAAAAAGAAGGGGGGGGGGACTTCACCTTTTGGCAAAGATACAAAATGGAAATTTTTTACTCAAAAGAGGATTTAAAAAAAAAAAAAAAGTAAGAAGCATGTGAAAACAAGGGGTTATAATGGAAACTATTTTCATAGCCGGCTCTAAAGTAAGCACTGCTGTTCCAGAGACACATGGTACTGATGCAAACATTGACCCGATGCCAAAATCCCTAGCATGTTAGTGGAATCCGGAAGCGCTGCGATATTAAATACACCTCTAAATGTATGTCAGACATCTCCCTGTGCCTGGTCCGCTTACTCTGCACGGCACGACGCTGCACGCTCAATTCATTAGTACCTGCAAAGCAGCTGACAGGCCAGCAGTGGAGGTACTCCCCTTTCCTCGGGCTGGGCTTTTTGCTGCACAGCGTGCTCCCCAAAGGGTCTTCTGCAAGCCTGACCTTACTCTTCCCACTTGGCAAACCCTGAACCCATATCCGCTTTCCATCTGCGGCACTTATATGGCATGTTTTATCGCAGTGTTTGAGCACCCCTCTCCGGTCCTAGGGATATATCATTATCCTCAAGGTCAGATTTCTACATTTCATCGGGAGTGTTGTGGGGAAAAACAGGAAAAGTGCTGCCAGCTTGTGTCACGAAGGGACAGATCTGCTCCCCAGCACAGGCTGGGCCACCCAGATGATATCCAGAACAAAAATTCCTACATCTCTGTCTCAACCTCACCTTCTTAGGGGTGCCTGGCTGGCTACAGAAGTAGTGAGGGTATTGTGGTCAGCTGTGTTTCCTTGTTGGCAGAGCCTGCCTGCTATTTTCAGCCTGCTTACTCCAGCTGTTCCAAGGCATTTAGCCCAGCTCTGGGAAGTTTTCTCCTATGGCTATCAAGAAAAAGTCCCTGTTTGCACCTACCACAATTACAGCTGTGGTACTTGGCCTGCATCTTCGCCGATTCATTAGAAAAACCCACAATGAGTAAAAGGATTCTTAATGAGGGTGTAAAGTGAATCTCCTGCTTTTGTGTAGCCTGATCGTTTATTTGTGTTTATTTCAAGTGGCAGGGAGCATCCCTCCCTGGTTTCAGAGGGAGTGACATCCCCTTCATGCTGGCTCTGCTGGTGTCTTCGTGCTCTGCCTGCCTGCAGAGGTACCTGGGTGCCTGCAGAGCACTGATCCAGGCTGGTTCTCCTCTGCCAGGTCTGGTGCAAGCTCCCCATCTCTTGGCCTTCAAAACCAGCCACCGTCTTTCAGTGTCTTCAACAGCTTTCCTAACTGGATGTAGTTCTCTTGCTGACAGGTTTTACCTAACAGCCCCTACCAGAGCCGTCCTCAATGCCGGGAAGCACATCCTCCCTACTGAAGGGATGACTGTGGATAGGGAGGGTTTACAGAGAGTCAGGCTTCGCACCCTTTCTGAGGGGTGTGGAGGAATGCTGCTCTAGTAACCTGACAACAGCTCCCTTGAGAAGGCTTTCTATTTCTAATGAGTCAGAAAGCGTGGCGAGGTTTGCCTAAAATGACTCCCGTACACATCACACTTGGTGTCTATGTGCTGATTGTTTAAATCAAGTGTAAATCTGTGGGGCTGATTTCGCTTTTTAAATTCTTGTGCATCATTCGTTTGCGTGCTGGTGGCCAGGGGAACCGGCGTGCTGTAATCACGCCATCTTTTTTTTTTTTTTTTTTTTTTGTGCTGATCCAGATCATTTTTAGCTCAGGTTCATTCAGTTTCAAAACCCACGCAGAAGGAAAATAATTACACAAGCTGAAGCAGGAATGCTGTATTGTTCTTGTGGAAAGTGCTTTTACCAAGACTAAACATCAATATTACACTTTTTTTTTTTTTTTAACTGCCTGCTTAATACAGCAGTTCATTAATGCAGCACATTACATTTTGATTTAATGAAATTTGTTCATTTTAACTAACTTAGAGGCATTAAAGCCAGATGGGCTACAGGGGAAAAAATGCAGAGACTTTTACAGCTAATGTAAATGTAATATTATTGTTTTCAGCTACAATTCAATTAAATAGGGTTGACAGAAGCTTTCACAAAAGTGCCCAGGAAGAAAACTTATCTGTAAAGAAAATCAATTTAAAAGAAACCATGCTTCAGATATATCCATAGTTCTGTGGCTCACTGAATTACAATGTCATCAACAAAGCTGATGTGGGAGAGCTAGCACTGAGATCTTTACAGGCAGAAAAATGACTTCATTTTACAGTGTTTATTGTGCTGAAATGTATTTGAGTGCTGAAAGGAGTTAATGCAACTAGACCCATTCCCAAAGGAAGAAAACACATTTTCAAGAACACGGCCTGTCCGGAGAGGGAAGGGGATTCCACCTCTTCCCTGGACGGCCCGCTCCAATGCTTGACCACCCTTTCCATGAAGAAATTCTTAATATCCAACCTAAACATCCCCTGGTGTAACTTGAAGATGTTTCCTTACTTCTGTCACTTGCCACCTGGTCTGGGCCCAGTGGCTGCAGCACGGATACCTTCAGTTGTGGTGTTTGATCAGCAAAATCCAGCTTGGCATCGTGCTCCAGCGTTTTCTGTGAAGTCCCTTGAACCAGCGCTATATGGTGTAGGGCTTTCCTGTCACTGGGGCATGCAATGCTGGCTCAATGAGTGTATTCATCTGAATAGTGTTAAGAAAAGGGGAAGAAAAGAACACCAAAAAACGAAGACACACAAGATCACTCCATTTCTATTTTAAAACAGTTGTTGTGTACCGCAGTAAATAATTATTTTCCACCAAAATAGCAAGTAAAAGTCTATATAAAATCTCACCTAACCATATGATATACCCAAGCAGCCTCCAGCCCACATCCCACTCAAGCTCCTAAAATGCAATGCAAGACGTCAGTCTCCATTTTCTCATGAACTCCACAGCAAGTATGAAACTCGACCTTGATTTACACATGGTGATAAAACCCACTGTCTGCAAATTTATGAATGTAGCTGGCAGTCATTAAGTGCATTATGCAGAGGTCATGCTGATGGTCCCTTTGTTTATTCCTCCTATCTAATGATCCATTGCTGAAGATGTGCTGAAAACTCTCAGTATGTTTTACAACTTATTTACGTGACTGAGAAGCTTGTACTGTGTTTTCCATCCTCATTATCCCAAAATGCTGAAAATAAATCAGTGCAGAACTGGCATCTGAAAACAGAGACTATTTTTTTTTTGTGTGTGCAGAGAAAATTCTTGTCCCTTTCCAATGTAGCTCTTAAGAGAGAACACCTTTTAGTTGAGTGACAAAACAGGGCCACCTTCATTTTATGCAGCTGAATTCCACAAAAGCCACATGAATCAGCATGGGATATGACATCTGTGGACAAGAGATGGATGATTTTAAATACATTTATTTAGTAAATATCTTTGCTTAGATTTATGCTTATCCATGAGTAGGTATGATAAACTAATGCGAGTAAGTTAAATGTTGATGCAGGTGATAAAGGCAGAAGTTTTCTAGTGCAGCCAGCACTGCTGAAAATTTTCTGCTGAAAATTGTGCCAGGATTTGGTGTGACAGTATCCTGTTAATCATAGGGCCATTTTTATGGGTATGAATAGGTGTTCCACCAGAGAGATCTGGTGCTATTCAGATCCACTGGAAAACTGTGGAAATGTGTCATACAGATCTGTTTACCAGTCTAACAGTAAGAAAATCAAGTATCTGAATGTTGAGGGATTCTGTTACCAAACTAAATAGGTAAAGAAATTATGGTGCAGGCAGCCTACACAAATTTGGTATTTGCTTATCATGTGATAAATATCAGGTGGTTTTATAAATAATTATCCCTGTCAAGTTGACTTTGCTAACATAAAGGAACTGGATCTACAATTCTTCAAGCAAGGGATTTTTGATTTGTGTAAGCTCTCTAGTAGCATTGGTTAACTAAAGGACCACATCAGTTTAGTAAGGAAAACCCATCCCCTCAATGAAGTTACTTTAGGCTTGTCTGCTTGTTAATTTTCACAATGAACGTCATTTGTCTGACAGCAAAGCATTCGAAGTGCCATGATATGTTGCAGCTCCCAGGTTAAAGCTCACTAAAAGCTAGGCCAGCCCCAATGAACAAATGAAAACCCAGAATATGAGGACCGTGACCTTCTCTGCAGACAGAACATTTACATGCAGATGTCATTAGTCTACCACTAATAGCGTGTTATTGAATTGCCCAAATGAGAGCTGAACATCATTCAGTGCATCTTTGGTGCCACATCACTGAAGTCACTAAAGTGTATTTCAGTGACAATTGGTTTTATACCTAATATATTGCAGACTTGCTGGTGCACAAATAATTGTAACACTTGAGTAAGCTCACAGAGCTGTGCTGGGTCTGGCTGGGATGGAGTTACCTTTGCCTGGGGCAGCCCATACAGTGCTGCGCTCTGCAGTTGGAGCTAGAACAGCAGTGGCATCACAACCATGCTGTGTCTGCTGCTGAGCAGTGCTGGCACAGCATCAGGACTCCCTCCAAGCCTCCAAGAGCCAGCAGGCTGGGGGTGGGCAAGAGATGGGGAGGGGACATCACCAGGGCAGCTGACCTAAACCAACCGAAGGGATATTCCATACCACGTGGTGTCATACTCAGCAATAAAAGGTGGGAAAGGGGAAGAATAGGAGAGATGTGGGCTCTTGTTGTGAAAACATCTGTCTTCCCAAACAACAGCTACATGCATTGAGGCCATGCTTCAAGGACATGGTCAAGCATCGCTCATTGGTGGGAAGTAGAGAGTAATTCCTTTTTCCTTTTCCCTTTAGTTAAATTATTTAATTTAATAATTTAACCTTAATAATTATTTTTCATTTAATGAAATTATCCTTATCTCAACCCGTGAGTTGTTTCTTTCCTTTTCTTCTTCCCCTCCTCTTCTGAGGAAGGGGAGCGAGAGAGCGGCTGTGGTGCAGTTCAGCTGCCTTGCAAAGCAAAACCCCCACAGGAACTCGCACCTTCCCTCCCCAACACCTCCAGCTGCTGCTGCCTGCCAAAGACAGACAAGGGGATCCCACAGCACGGGGCATCTTCTCACAATCAGATGCATTCTACCAACATTAGACTACACTCACTTAGAGAAGAAACTTATGTATATAATCACCAAATTGTAAAATAGTTGAAGAGAACACAAGTATACCTGAGGGCCCATGATAAAATCAATTTCTTCCAGGAAGTTTTCAAGTTTTGAAGGTTACAGCAAAATTCCTATTTTATACAACTCACCTTCTTGTGCATTTTTGATTGGCCTTTAAAAAGCTGACACATTTTCTTACATTAGAGTTCAATCTAAGAAACCCGAGCACTTTTCATGCCTCACTGCTCGCTGGTTGTTAGTATAATCTGCGGGAAACAACATAACAATAGGTCATTGTTCCTGAATGTGAGCAAAAGGTTAGAACAACAGCCTACGCTCGGGCATGGCTTCTTGACTCCTCTTCCCTTCACAATGAAGAAAGCACATGTTGTGTGTAGCGACTCTGAGGGTATTTCCATTGTGTGCAGTCTTTTATGCCACTTGTTGCAGGCTGAAAGGGAGCAAGGTATAGGGACATGCTCCTCCTGAAAGCACAGTGTAGCTGAAATGGTGTGAGATATGGGCGCTCAGCACCTGTGAGGTAAGGCATGTCTCTGGCTCCCCATCATTGCAATGCTTGAGTACCTCACAGAACCCAGCAAGCAGGTCTGCTACAGGCATAATCTAGGGGGTAGCAGGATATCCGCTTGATAAGGTATTCCCTTTCACAGAACTGTGGTTAGACCCACAAACACTCAGCTCCACAGTCCTCAGCCATCCCCTTCACTGCTGCTGAACCACACGAGCACCACTGAAAGCTTCCCTCCCCGGTACCAAAACGTCCATGCGGGTCCCAACATGGCTGCCTGCCCCACAGCAGTGCCCTGTCAGCACTCGCACCGCTGGATAAATGCTGTCCAGTCCCTTTAACACAGTCCTGGAGAGCAGCCTGGTGCTTCTTGAGGAGCCTGCCTGCTTTCAAGTGATACAGGGCTGCCAAAGGAATGCGTGTCTGGGGGAAAAGCCTGTGGACAGTGAAGCTTATCCTCCCTCATAGGGTGGATCCATTCCCAAGAGAGGAGCCTGGACAACACCATGCTGGGGAGCAAGGTGCCCCGCTGTTTAGTCACGAACCCCCTCTGTAAGCAGAGGTGCTCCACACACCTCCCCAGCACTCTCAGGGCTCTCCCTCCAGGCCAAATCTCACAATAGGCTGGCATTCAGACGGGGTCACCCTTTCTGTCTACCCGCACAGTAGCTTGGGCAGGGCACGGAACAGTTCTGGCAGCCTCGACTCAATTCCTTTTTCTGCCTGAAGAGATTAATTCCTGCTTCTCCTCCCTCCTGACAGCCAAGCCGAGCAGACCTGTGTGCTGGTGCAGTACAAGTACTTGGGGACTTCTGTCCTGCCAGCTGGGATTAGGGGGAAACACAGGTGATGCTTCAGGCAGAGATCTTTTTTCTAGTACTCCTTCCAAAAAATGCTCCAGTGTTTTCAGTGTCCTACTCAGGAGGCTGCGTTATTGCACACACAGTCGGAGGCCTAACAAGCTGCTCCTTATTTCAGGCTCTGTGGAGTTTGCAGACCCTGGTGCACGCTGACCCTCACCACAACCTGCTGGGCTGCCTCCAGCTCTGCACCCCAAGGGGCCTCTGCCGCAGGGGTGCCCCTGGCTTAGGATCCTTAGGTGCCACCCAGAGAAAGACATCGTAAACCTGAAGGATGACAGGGCATTAAAGTTCCTCATGAGGTTCTTCCCATGAAAAAGAAAATGTAAGTAAACACCAGCTCAGAGGAGAGAAACATGCCATCTACATAAAACAACAGCAATAAAGCCAGGAAGTGGTTCCTTGCAGCCTGAGCAGCAGCACCAGTAATTTGCCTTTTGAACAGCCAGATTTAGTGAGGAAGCCCTTCCTACCAGACAAAATAGCAAAGTGATTTTTTTACCCTAGTCCTTACTGCAGCCCTGTCCGAGTTCCAACTGCATTGCCAGGCTGACAGCAACACTGAGAAATGGGGATGATGCCTGATTTCAGACACTGGAACAGCACCAAAATCCGCCCTCCGCTGGAGCAAGTGGAGATGATTAATCTAATTGGTTCTGGCTTCCCCCACCAGCTCCACTTGTACTCACAGCATAAGCGTAAGTACATAAGTTAATGTGTTTCACGTGAACCCTGGCCAGTGCTGACTCCCCGATGATGAGAAAGAACTGAGCATCTTTCGTTTGACTACTGCACACACACTGAAAAACACTACAGTGGGCAGGATTTCAAGAAGCCTTCCTCATGCTGAGAGGTAGCCATTACTTGTATGTCTCCGTGTTACCACGCTGCAGTGTCCAACAGCTGGCAATAAAGGCAGATACAGCTAGCTCCCCTGTAAACAGGAGCTTTATTAAACTGGAAGGAGGAATTGTGAGCTTTCATTAGGAAGCATCCTGCTGGAGGCTTTCTTGCACCTGGGACCCCGACTTTCAGCCTATTTAGCAGTCTGTCGGCTGTAACTTCTGAAATACTGTTTTTCCCCTGGTGGTAGTCAATAGTTACCTTCCTTTTTCTAATCTGTACCATTCCCAACAATGTACTTCTACAGATAGATCTTGGTGATATTTAGTCACAGATGTGAATGGAAAGGTCCAAACTAATGTTTTCTATTAAGAAACATTACTGAGACAGTTTTATTTGCAGGATTATACTTGCATAAGTGCAAAGGTATTTTAGGGTAAGATGCAAAGAAGGTTTAGAGTATCATAAATTTGCTTTGGTCTGTCTCTCATGGTGACTCCAGTTGCTGAGTTACAAAGCTTTCCCAAATACTCCCTAGGTTTTCATGTTCCAGGCAAGATGGGGGACACCAGAAGTTACCGAACATCCCAGGAGCCATCACTCCAGCACTCAGACCAGGATAAGACACTATCTTTCAGTGCTGCAACTACATGTGAAGAGTGCATTAGCTCTCTGGGACACAGCTCATTGGCTGACCATGTGCTTCCAGCATTATATTATTATCCAAGTATCTTTCAGAATCACTGCTTCTCAATGCTAAGACTCCCAATCTGTAACTATGACCTAATTAATTCTCCCCCAGTTATAGAGCCTTTCATCCGTCCATATTGAATGCATAGGTTTCTCACCTGAAAATAGTTTTATATTTTCTTGCTAGTCACTTCTAGTAGCACCATTCAGCATGGAGCAGAGAACCAGCTCTTGCTGGATACCTCCTGAATCACACCAGACAGGTGACAACAAATTCCCAAATTACATTCGTATTTTGAAATCCAGTATTTAGGCACTGGAAAACTCATTTGATACATAACATATTAATTGCATAATATCTAGGGTCTACACAGCAGAAACAAGCCAATCATCTTCCAACGGAGCAAGTTAGATGTATGAAATAATTCCCCCAAACCTGTTTTCCCTCAAGCCCATGTTAATTGGAGTTATTTCTATTCAGTCCCTTCATTCATTCTGGCTCAGTCTCTGCATCATCTGTTCCATATTTTTGCACGGGGTGGATGTCAGACTCACCAGCTAATGATTACCAGTGTACCTCATTTACTGCTTTTAAAAATTAGTATAGCAGATTAATAATCACTTCTTTAAAAGCACGCAGCTCTCTCACAAAGGAGACAAAAGCACTCTTCGGTAACAATCCCCCATCCACTACAATATACTAACACATCTTGCAGCAATCTGGGACCTCCCCACCTCTCTGCTCTGCCTGTGTTCCTCCTATACGTAGAGGAAAGGTCCATCCAGCCCAGCACTCCACCTCCAGCAGTGGCCCTCAGCAATCCAGCTTTCCACAGGCTCCATGCAGCGGCTGAGCATCACCTCTGCAGGTCAGTGCTCGTGTGCTGCAGGGTGCCTTGTTTTGCTCGGGAAGCATTTTTGCTCCCATGCATTTGCAATGCCTCCTGAGCCACACAAAGCATGTGATGCAGCTGTGCACAAATATGGCAAAGAGATAGCTTGTTCTATAAATGAACGAGCAACAGAATGTGATTTAATGTAACATTCACTAAAACAGGAGGGAAGAATCGGGAGCAAAGTGGAGGAGCTGATATGCTTTTTTAAGATGGTAAAATCTTGGACTAGTTATCTTTGACATGGCAAAATCCAAAATAACTGAAGGACCACTTCTCAGCTGTGGGAAGTGATCTTTTACCAGTCATGAAGAACATCACGTTACTGAGTGTTTGTGCCTATCCAATGTGATCAGGGAGTTGACAAGGGGGGAAATCACAGGGCACATGAAAACTTTCTGATATTTCTCTTCGCTGAAAAGAAGCCCGGTTTGATACAGGTAAGTTTTCTCTTCCCAAATTTGTTTGTTCTGTGTTTTTAAAAACCAAACTGGTGCTAAGATTTCACCCGCCCCCCTTCCCAAGAGGGTGAGACAGCAATGGGGCACCCACAGGGGAAGCAACCTCAGCCCCCAGTGCAGGTGTGGTCTTGCCAGTGCTAAAGCTGAACCTGGAAGATGATGCACAGGCAAATGCCAGATCTGAGCACAGCAACCTACTTCCATGGCATCAGCTGCAGAGCTGGAGCTTTACTGCCCAGTGCATAGCACAACTCGTGAAAGTACGGAAAATAAGTACTCCAAATCCCTCTGCAAAGCCTCGGGAAGCTTCAGCTGCCAAGCTACTAATATTTTCAAAACACTTTTTTTCCTTTTTTCGTTCTGCCTATAATACAATGTGACTGTGAAGGCTGGCAGAAGAAGAACAAACAAACAACCAGTTGGGCAGGTTTGTACAGAGCATGCATGTGGAAACAGGAGTGGAGGGCACCAAGGGACTTATCAGGACCAGTCCATCACAGTAGCAGGCAACAGACACTTTGCATCCTACTGGGCCTTTAGGTGTTTCCTAAGCCATAAACAGGCAAAGGTGCAAAAGTCAAGAGGAGAAAGAGTGAGACTGGGGTCACACAGCTCCATCCACACTCTGCTGATAAGTTTATTTTTGTTGATTTTTCAGGCAAACACACATCAGCTGTCTTTCACGACAGTGACAACCTTCTCCATTGGCAGCCTGAGGTGCCATTTATTGACCTGTGAAAAAGCTTAAAGGCAAAGCAAAGGAAGCCAAGATCAGGCACAAGAGGCAGAAATGCCTCAAAATCATGGTTCAGTGCTGGTCACAGGAAGGATGCTAACTTCTGCCTTCACCTGGCGTTCACCCTGAGGTGGTCCTCTGAAATTACTGCACAGCCTGTCTACATCCAGAAGAGGTGCACAAACTCCAACAGGTGAGAGCCATCTGCACGAACGAATGAGAAAAGCTAAATTTGCCCTCAAGTTCTTTTTAAAATTTAAACAAACAAACTAAAAAAGCAACAAAATCCAGCTGTGATTGCCAGCAGCGGTAAGGGAGCTTATCTCAGGTCATTCTTTACATCAGTCGAGCTTTTCATGGCACTGAATTAGCAAGGCATTGCGTCACGTAGACAACAGCATCACAACAGGTAAGAGGGCTGCAGAGAGAAGCAGCCTTTACCAACGCACGCACGGCACTGCTAATGCAGCAGCAAAACACTACTCTCAGAAAAGTGCTTTTAAACAGTAGTCGTGCGATCTGCCCCCTCACGCCAGTGGCATGTCATTAGGCTGTTCACACACAGTGCAGAAGAAAGAGCAATGCCGGCAGCCACCAGAGAGGGGAAGGGGTCCCACCACCCTCTCTCTTAACCCTCCCTGGGAGAAGGGAACATTTTGGCGTGGGAAGGTGGGAAGGACGCTGGCTATTCTTTCTCCTGAAATAACACTCTACATGATGCTGAGCAGTCTGGCTACTTTGCCAATATTATACCTACCCAACTTTCTTTGCAGGCAAGTTTTCTGAACAGTGTATGAAAAAGTACCCACAGGACCTACGGAATTCCAGAGGCTGCCCAGGTGACAGAAATTTAACTGAAAATCCAGAGCACTGTATACAAATATTTCAGCTCCTGCAATATGTGTGTTAAAGGTTCAATACCCAGCACTAAAACAATGAATATTAATAGAGGTTGCATTATTTTGAAAGGGAGGACAATAAAATAATATAATATTCATCACCCTCAGATGTTCCTGACATGGCAAAGGAAATCGTTCACCTTGATGGATCCCAAAATCTTTCTCAAGACTTCATCACAGCCTCAGAGCCTCCTATTTGTAGGTAAGCAAGCATTTTTTCCCCACTGTCTAGGCTAGCTAAACTTGCAAATACCGTGAGACAGCCCACATGGGGTGCTGAAGGAGAAAAAAATATTGCTGAGCTTTGTAGGAAAAGTAGGCTAGGTGGAGACTGCTATCAGCTCCCATTCCCACCTTAAGCCCCAGCCCATCCTTGTTCCTAAATTCTGCAGTGCTTTACGTCTCCTGAAGCCGCGCACGTCTAAGTAAGCAGCCACTTCGATGTCTTGCAGGCTTCCCTCAAAACCTTAAGCTGCCCTGTAGGAAATGCATGCATATGCCTTCCAGAAGACATATAACACATTACAATCACTGTGCAAAGTGACACGAACTAGGGAATTTAAAAGTTACATTTGGCAACCTGCCCTTACTGTGCTCTAATTATTTCTTAATACCCCAATTTAAGGGCAGCACGTTGGCCCCAATTTTAAGTTGTCTGGCATTTACAAGTTTGTGTCAAAGAATTAAACAGTTTTCAGATTCTTTATTGAAAACTGCTGATTGTGTATTGCCTGACAAAGCAAAATGTCTCCATTAGAATAATGATTTATTGTAAACATGGTAGTATTAGGGCTGACTATTCTGGGCATTAAAAATGCATGGAAAAAATCCATTGAAAGAAGTGTTATGTGAGCTGTCATAATTTGTCAGTTTAATGTCTTTGTCATTTGCATCTCTCTTTAAAATGCCAAGAGCAATTAAACCTTATCCCACCGCTAGAAGTTGCCAAATTTCATTTGAAATTAAAACAGAATAATGCGTCATGTTAGTTATTTTAATAATATTAAATAACAAAAACAGAAACAGAGAAGAGAAGAAAGAGGTGACATAACTACTGCAGCTACAAACAAAGAAGTGAAAATACACGCACTATTTTTGCGATACATGCATGCACAAGGGCTCCGTAGGCTTCCTGCATGAACAGACCTTTGGCAGTAAGGCCCCAGCTCAGCAAAGCAAAGCATTGCTGGACCATGCTCTAAATGCCAACGAGCAGCTCCCAGCAGCATGCATTTTCTGCTAGTTGGAGATAGCCATATTGTCGGCTCCTCTCCCCACATGGCTTCCACGCGAGGCTCCGTAACCAAATACCCCTCGTGTTTTGGACCGCCTCAAGCCCCAGGGAGAAAGACAGAAGGGACTCGTGAGTCAGCAGGAGCTGCAGTGAGGATGAATCCATCCCAACTTTGTCTCCTGTGGCAATACCAGCTGCTGTCACATTTGTCTTGGAATCTGTGGAATTCTGTTGGAATTGTGCTCTGCTAGCACAGGTCAAGCAAGAGACTAGGGGCTTATTTCTGGAGGTGTCTCCCACTGCAGAGTGTAAAGACCCTGGAATGGTCTTTATGATCATGAAATATCTTAGTACTACTCAGAAAGTTATTTTAAAGCATTTTAGCATATAATAAGTTAAATTTGGGTAGTTATGTTATATTGATGCTGAGCAAACTAAAAATAACTAAGTATTTGCACTGGGCAACTCAGTTTGTCCTGGGCCTTTTGCTTTATATGAAAACTAGATGTGATCGGGGACCTTATCCCACCCTCAAAAATCAGTGTTTGAGCCATGTGTTCCCAGAAACTCAGATACCCCATTGCCAACAGGCCAGGGTCGGGTTCATCGGGCCCATCCTGCCAGCAGAAGGGGATGAGAGCAGCTGGGCTGTTTTGCTCGGGACTGGCATGTGCCTGCTGGGGGAAGGCTGTAAGGCAGCCTTACGGTCCTAAGCTACTTATTTTTTTTCCCCAATTTTACTTCAGGAGGAAATTTTAATAAATGTTTTATATGAAAATATATTTAAAAAAATGGTTAAACACTGGGCGGGGGGGCTTTTTGGTAGAATTCCAGCCAGTCTGCTTTTAGAGCCCAAAGCAATACCCCTGCAAGGCACTCCATAATTAAGCATTGAATTTACTACAAGATTCACAGCTAGAGACAATGAACGATGATTAAACGGCACCAGACTGGATCCTTATTATCAGCCACCTGCTTTTAGGTCACATGATGTTGCTTTCCCCTTTGTGGATAACTTCAAGTCCCTCAATTTGGGGTCTTCCAAGCCCCTGGAGCCCAGGCTGCTTTTATCCAAATGATTTGTGCCAGTGCCTCTTAACACAACCTTTCCTCCTCCTGATTGCTCCCTTGTGCTCTCAGAATGGTTGGCTCCTGCAGCAATGGTCTGGTTGTTGCTGGAAGCATGAGGAAACAGTACCTGTCAAATTTGGGTTTCTACATCCATGCACAACACTTCCTTCTTCACAACAGGTGGCAGTGATGATTCAGAGCTCAGAACAGGGGGGTCTGAGGGCATTTATCCAAAAAGCACAAAACCAGTAGATGTAAATATAAGGTACAAACTCAGTACCTGATGGGCTTACACTTGCTAGCTCTTTTTGTCAGGAAATAGAATCAGAATATGTTAGAAAATGAAATCTGCATCCCACCACCTCTCCAAAACAGTCAGAGTCCATGGGGCCTCTTTATAAGAAGTGTGGAGGCTGGAATTGTTGCTGAAGTATGATGAGTGTGCAGTGCAACCATGGCATTTCTGGCCACAGGGTTACCCAAGAACCACTCTAAGTAGAGGTGGTGGACCATCACTACACTAGAAGATGCACCATCACTTTAGTCCTGCACAAGTTTCTACAGTTACTCAGAGACTACATCAATACCAACTTGAAAACAGACTGGGAAAGTTTAATCCTGACAAACATTTTCCAAGAATATGACTTCATAAATGTACTGTTCCAGCTTCTGGGTAAAGGGACATATGCCATGGGTATTATTCTAAAATTACAGGAGGAATAAAGTCAGCTTTCTAGGAGACGGTGGTGACCTGTGACACACTACAGCGCCTGCCTCAACTGAGGCCATGAACGCAAACAGGAGGCAAATAAAGACACACAGTGTAGTGTAAGAGAGCTGATCGTCACTCTGTATTTTATTGTCCGGGTGAAAACCATTTTGTGATCTATAGCAAACAGGATACGAACCCAAAAAAAGTCAACATGACTTCACTGATAACCATGTTTTTCAAAGATACTGAGTGAACTTATGTATGAGTGTGGGATGGAGAGGAAGGAGATGCTGTTGTGCTTTCCAAAAGCAACTTGACACTCTTGGAGAAAGAAAAAAAATGGAGGGGTGGGGAGAGAAAATAAACAAGAATACATACAAGTCACTTGGGCAAGGTACTACCCAAGGTCAAAACAGAAGCTGCCAGCAGGACATGGCTGGTTTTGCTGCTGGAGTTTGGAGTTGTCATTGCATTAAGAGCTGGCAAACCCATAGTAACATTGCCTATGTCTGCACAGCAAGTGATTTTGTTTCAGGTTTCCAAGTTGATAAGGATGGAAAGGGACAAGGGACATCCAAGCCTAAGCCATGGATGGCCAAAGGATTTCAGAGCCCTTTATGGGCACCACGTGAACCCTAGAGAACACGGTGAGGATGTTGGGTTGGCTGATTCTGCATACAGGCTGCTTGCTCTTCATTGGTCTTTGAACACGGTGAGTTTATGAGAAATCCAGGAACATAATCTGAATCCCAGATCTCAACTTCCTCTGCAACTACCTGAATGTTTTTCCTTACACTTTAATAAGACGTCTGCTGTTTGCCACAAATACAGGTAAGGCATTACAAGGTATCTGTAATGTCAAATTCTTAACGAGCTTTAAATCCTGGCATTCCTACATCTAAAGGATGCTAAATAAGTCCTATTGACTTACTGAAAGACAAAAATGATGCATTAATTCAGAAGCAAGGGAGTTACAGACAGTAGACAGCTTCCTGTGTCTCCTAACCTTCCTGTGACATGTACCACCATGCAGAAGAAGGCTCAGCTGATACTTGCTATTCACCCTGCCCCACCACAATTGAGTACAGTCTTGCTTCTGTGGACTAATCTAAATTTCACTGCTGGTCAAAGAAGTTCGATGTGCTATTGGATCAAAGATAGGATATTCAATATCCAAGTCCCTTTAAAACAGCTTATTTACTGTGAGGCACAGTCTGCAGCCCCAGCCATAGAGCCAACATAATTCAGGGTAACAATTAACCACAGCTAGCTCATTACTGCTACAATAATATCCCAAGTGCAAAGACGACACGTAAACCCCCAAGAAAGATGAAACAAGGCCTCCTGGTTTTGTCTGATGGTAGGATCACGTGCACAGCATGGCACCTCACCATGGTGGGGCTCACCCCACCAAACCCCTGCCCCCAGGCACCTCACACTAGCATGCTTTGTGGTTATGAACTAGCACAAGAGACTCATCTACTTTAAGGTGAGATGCCAGGCAGGCAGGACAGAGTGGAGGAAGAGCTCTGGGGGAAGGGATAGTGCTGATCTCACTCCTTCTGGCAGGAAATCCTAAAAAAAGCATCACTTGGGAGCACGTCTGTTTCCGCAAGCTCCTCTCTTCCTGCTACACAAGTTTCTTGCTACTTTTATATTCTCTTTCTTTCCCAAGAGTTATTTCCAGCCCTCCCTTGTTTTATTTTTTGACGTGAGTGTTGTATCATTACTGACTTCAGCCGTGTGCCTGGATCGAAGCAGAGGCAGGCTGCAAAGCTGCAGCCCTGGACCCACTGGGGAAGGTGGGCAGGGGTCTGCTGATGCCCCCCCGCAGCAGCAGGCGGTCTCACAGCTGAATACCTGCGGCCAAAGTGTCAGAGACAAGTGCTGCCAAAGCAGGCAAAAAAGTGCCGCTAGAACTGCCCTGCCGTGCCATACACAGATTGATGAATATTTTATTGTTATTCCAGGAAAGGCTTTTAAAAGAGCACACGAGACAACAGTTGTGTGGAGCCGTCTCAGTGGCATGGATTAAAAATAAGCAATCCAGCACTGAAATGAAAGGACTTCTTAAATGAAAGCCTTGTTTCCTGAAACCATGAAATAGCATGGACCTGATCAGCTGACCTATTAGCAACACTGATCTTTCTAAATAACTGTTTTGGCCAGAAAAATGATTTTGATGATGGCACAGAATATGACTGATGAATTACAGAGATATTTCTGCTATGTTGAGCAGGGAGTTTTGCCCAACAATTATCCATGGTCTGACTCTGAAAGTCTCTTTGGCAGCATGATGAATGATGAACAAAGGCCTGATTCACTGACACCGATAGCTAAATTGTTATTTCTGACACTCGGTGGCTAGAACGTGCAGCTCAGCTAGGAGTCTGCAGTTCTGTGCTGCCAGAAATGGCATCTCTGTAAGAGGAATCCAGGCAGGTAATCCAGTCTGTATACATTGGCATGTTTACGTTTCAATTGGCGAGCTACTGGAGAACAAACTAATGGGGCAGTTAGTTTTAGGGCTGCAGATATCCCGCTCCTTTCTGTTTGATCACCAACTGGTAAATGCCCAGATTTCAGCACAAGGCATCCCTGTGAAATGAAGGGGGGAATGGACCAGGTCCACAGAGGTGCCAGCTGTGCACTTCCCGTGCTGGCACCCAGCTCTGTTTGGTTGCAATTAAGGGTCAACTGCCCTAGAAGTTTTTCTGCAGTTGCTTTGGGAACTAGTTGACCTTCTTGGTGAGGCTTACTGCCACCAGTTGTTGTGTTTTCTTACCTAGTCCTTAACTATTCTTCCATTATTTTAACTAAGTTCAACTGTATATAAATTGTTTTCTTAAAAAAAAAACAAAACAGTATCAGTAACTGTTTCTGCACAAAATTGAATAAATAAATAAATCTGGAGATATTCAAACTGGCCTTATAAGAGGCTTTGCAAGTAGTTGGCAAACTTGTGCAGAGGGCAAAGCCTTACTTACTTAAGCTTCCAAACTTTGCAGACCTCAAGGAAAGTGGAATCTTCCTAAGGTGAAAAAAAAAAATGCATAGGAAAATCTGTTTCTATGGTTTTCAGATACTAGCTTCCCTCTTCACCCCCCCTCCAAAAAAAATGGCCTTTAGAGTGACTCATTCCAGAGCAGATCCTTATAGCTGGATTAAAGTGATAGCTCTGTCAAGACTTCCATAGTATTAGTTGCTGATGCTGGAGAGTTTAAAAACCTGGAGGAATTAACTGCTTAGGGTATCTCTTGCCCAAAGGCATTCTGTGCTGGAGAACAGGGATCCTTCCCCTCTAACTGGAAAATTCTGCCTCGTCATGGAATATCAAACACACGTAGTTAGCATTTATTAGGTTAGGTCTTTTCAGGAGCTAGCCAAAGCACCAAGCACAAAGAGTATTCCTCATCTTACTTCACAGAAGTGAACATTATACAAGGACCAAGTCAGTTTTTGAGCTCACAGGTACCAGCAATGTAATTTTCCATGATGCCAATATTTTAATTTCAGGAAAAGGGATTTTTTTCCCCCATCTTGCATTTTATAGAGATAATAGCAAGAATTTGTTTGTCATAGAGATTGACAACAACACACCTAAGATAGATTGACCTGGACAGCTGAGCTGATATAGGTAAGAATTTTCCTATTATTAGATGATTTTAAAAATAATAATGAAAAAATAAAATTAAAAAGCTGCACTCATAGTATCACTTCTGAAATCTACGGCAGAATTATTTTTCATACACTGTAGAGGTGACCACCACTTTTAAGGTTAACATTAGACAAATCTGATGACTGGAGCAGGTTTCAAAGGTCACTGAGTCTCCTGCAAATTCTATATCCCAGTACGAATTGTCCTACTATCAGTGAATCACTGAGACACTGACATGTTCAAGTTTTACAGCAGTCAAAACCACATGCAAAACGTCCATCAGAAAAAGCACTTTTTGTAATGCTTAGGGATACAAGGTATTGCAAGAGGGAAATGCAAATAACCCATTTCATCACATATGCAATGCTGGCATTGTGTGCACCTCCTTAGAAACCATGCAGCACATTATTTGGCATGAAAATGCATGATCTAAAGTTGGAACATCAAAGAAAACAATAAGAAGTGCAAATGCATTCAGTATTTTATGTTCTAAATATAAGAGAGAGCAAGCTAGTATATAGAGGGAATAGAAGCAGCTTAAAATAACGCAGGTAGGAGATACGCACTATCCACTTTTGGTCAGCTTTTTTAGTTACCTATATACACCTATTGCAGTCCGTGGAAGATATTTTCCTACTCAGCTATATGCATTTCCCATTCCTTCCACATTTCCTGCATACAGCTTTTCAAACAAAACCGAAAACCTTAAGGCAGACCCTACATTACAGTTTTGATCACATTTCAAGGAAAAACAGACTTAAAACAGAAAAAGCTGACTGATGAAGGGTTAAAAACTTAAGCGTGTCACATTTTACACATAGAAATTTGCTCTAATAAAGGACATTGAAACAGAAGGAGCTAAAGGCTAAAGAAACACATCTCCTGCAGCAAGTGAGAGAGGAGGAAAACGAGCCCCGTAGCTCCGCTAAGAAGGAAGATCTGTTTTATTTCACTTACCAGCATTATCCATTTTCCCCCCTTCGGCACTGAAAAAGCAGAGTTCCCCAGAAAAGCAGCCAGTACGGTCTCCTTCTCGCTGCTGAAGCTGGCTGCCCTTCTCCTGGTTATTAGACCTTGCTGGCAGTCAGAGCATACTTCATGCACTGACTGCAGTAGACATCACCAGGAAATTTATATCTCCAAGGATGACAAACAGCCATTAGCTCCATTATAGGCTGATTAAGATTGTGTGAGCCTATCAAGTAGATACTTAAATCCCCCAGGGTTTTACCTCTTCGGGGAGAAAACAAAAGAACTCCGAGCCTGTAATATTGAATATACGTTTCTGAAAAGTAAAAGCAGCACTAATGAGGATATGTTTAATGGGTAGGGAGGCAAAACTTTAAATAAAAAGGGGATCTATTACAAAGCAAAGGGCTATGATTTATCAGTGACGCAACAGCAAAAGTTTCAAGGAAATAAAGGGGAAGGAATCTATGACTGAGAAAGTGTTAGGTTAGATTACAGTCTGCAGCCCCCAGCTGTGGCTGTGCCTTAACTCCTACAAGTTCTGCACCTGATGTTCTCTGTGGTTCATGAGAAACTGAAGATGTGCTTATCTGCAACTGCCTGCCAATCTATTAATTGTCTCAAGACATCCATCATTACACTGTTCGTAGCTAAACGTAAGGAAAGGGTGAAGAGAAACAACAGGGCTTTGCTTGTTTTAATGGTAAAGCAAAAACACACTGAAGGGACTAGGCTCAGTAAAATCTGAACAACGTATGCTGAGGTGAACAGGTATTACTTCTTAACTTTCAGCACCACACAAGTCTCTGATGCACAGAATTTTCCCCCATAGAAAAAACAAACAAAACCAGAATAGACTTCTAAACATTTCTTTCATACACTTCTAGAGTCTTCTCCTTATAAATGAAAAAAAAAAAAAAAAAAAAAAGGTAATTTATTTTAATAAAAAATCTCTCTCCTGGCAGCGGAGGGTGAACAGAAGCAGTACTTGGAGGCTACAGTAAATGTGGGCTCCATCCCCTTTTGCCACTGATTTTCTGTGTAGCCCTGAACTGGGCATTGGGTGCCACTGTTTGCCCAGTGGTGACAGGGTGACCATTATACACTGAATTTGGTGAAGTTCATTGGTGAAACAGAATGTCACGAAGTACTGACACTACATAAATGTCACACAATGTCCTCACCATGTTTTTTTCCTTCTTTTAACTAATTCACTCAGCTACTCCAATTCTCTCTTCTGCAATGGAAATGAAATACAGATTTTTGTGTCTGTACTATATTTACATGAAACCCGTCAACCTCAGCATCACACGGGCAACAAAACACATCTTCCATTCATCACCCCTTCACTGCCCCTTTGATCTGTCCTTTCTAAATGTTAAATGAAAAGACAGTTGCAGCCCTGATCCATTTGCACTGATAAAGCAGTGGAGAGAATCAATGGTTGAGAGCTAAAGTCATCAGCAAGAATGGAGAATATCTAGGGCACGCTGGATATATTCTGTATTACAGAAAGGAAGTGCTTGGAGGGCTAAGGAGAGAATAAAGACTAGAAATCTGTCACACTTCATATTAAGGTTCTATTTATAAGTGGCTTATAAAGAGCTTATAAAAAAAATAGAAGCTATCATGAGCATGTTGCATTGGTATGTGTTTCGGATAGCTGTAACCATACCGATGCAAGAGGTTAAAAATGACCAATAAGGAGCTTGTTCGCCTGCTGGATCCTGTACCGGTTAATGACAATTGATTAATGTGACAGTCCAGGTTATTGGTTTAGGCGCACCTGATGAAATCTGGTTGCACAGGAGCACTAAGCCAGAGGTGGCAAGATGCCCACCTGGTAGATGAATCCAGTTTCATAACCATGTCAGGGCTGAAGGGCATGCAAGCATCTTAAATCCTAGTGAGTATGACCATGTTTTGTGATGGTTAAAACCGAGAGGGGCTGGTTTTTGAACCAATCTGCTGTGAGTTTCACTTGGACTATGCACCGGGCCATGGAGAAAACTAGTCCTGACCCTGGTGGCTGGGGATACAGGTGGGCAACAGCCAGTGCCCAAGAGCCCAAGGGAAGATGCAAAGCTGCACCTACTCAGAGCTCAGGTAAACGAAGAGCTCTGGATGGTGACAATTTCTATGTAGCAGGTAGGTCCCAGTGTGTGCACCATGGCTGAACCTCACCTGCAGGGCAGAGGGGCTTCATGGTGTCCCTCAGGGTGCTGGACCCCCAACCACGCAGACAAGAAGACCCGTGGGAGCACACCACATGTCCCTTCCTGCCCACACACACACGTTTCCTTCCAAAGAAGCCCTGGAAGGTGATAATGTGTGCCCAGACCCCATCCTGACATGCAATTCAGATGTAGTCACAGCCTCAGGTCAGCTGAGGATCAGGACTGCAAGGTGCTAACTAGGGTGTGGGAAGTCTCAGTTGCAACAGCTTGATAAGCCATGAGTTTGGGTGCTTTATCAGGGCTGTGTGACAAGTAAAATGTTATTAACTCTTGAAAGATAACTAAAAATGGAAACTTAATATGATTTGTGACCTATATCTCTGCTGTCTGAACATAAAATATCTCACTAGGAACTTTCCAAAAATAGAAAACTTTACAAAACACACGGCAATTCTTTTCTTGTAGGCAATTAGATTATTGAATAGGAATTAACAGATGTGTGTGATCAGATGCAATTGTTGGACCAAAGCCATATCTCCCTGACTGCACACAGGCAAAGGAAAGATACAGATACTGGGCGGGGTTGAATAGCAGGCTGTGATTGCTATTTAAAAGCCAAATATGCATATATTGCAGGCATAAACTAAACTCTGAGTAGAGAGCAACCCTGTCACAATCCATAGCGGCATGATACCACAATACCCAGTCTGCCATGGGACAGTTTTGGGTAAGGACTGAGAGACCAGCTCTGCTCTGCTTCCCAAAACCTCACGCTCCACCAACCCGTGTCACAGTTTCCGCCAGCTACGAGGTGGCACTGCCTCACCGTTCATCTCAGCCATGGGCTCTTAAGGCCTGGGCTCAATTCCTCGCCTGGCCACAGACTTCCTGAGTGATTTTGTGCAGGTCCCTCCAGCATCCGACCTCCCGCAGGAACACCGTGTACCCTGCTCGCTCCCTGCACCTGAGCTGTGTGGGGATAAACACGCCAGAGGCCGTGCAGGACCCAGTGGTACCGTGTTGAGAGAAGATGAGGCAGGCAGCTCGGATAATCAGTGCCACCTCCTCGAGAAGAAAGCACTGTGGAGTACATTAGGAGCGCAGCTAATGACACAGCCCCCTAATGATCCCGTTCTTCAATGTACCTGATGTGCGCAGCCCGCTGCAGTAATGACATTTTGCTCCCAGGAAAATCAATGAGGATTCACAGAGGCTCAGCAATCTGCCCAGGTAAGAAGCAAATAGAGAAAGCAGGGTAAACAGATACCTCGCCGCACGGCCATCAAGAACACTTTAGGTTGTCAAACCCACAGAATCGATGCACAGCTTCAGCTGTGGTGTTTCCAATCATGACAAAGGCGCCGGAGAATACATTTAGAAAATGTAGAAGCTGGCTTGGCTGGGCGCAGATCTGTCACTGCGAAGCTCTGACTCGGTAAGATGCCATTTTGGGCAAAATGTTGCACTTCGCTTTCACTGTGTCTGTTTCTTCCCACGCAGAAACCATCGTGCAGGTGTCTCTGGGAGAAGCTGTCCTTGTTTTTAGATGCTGTGGGTTTTTATAGTCAACGCCAACTCTCTAAACACACAGCTCCATGCGATTCTTCTGGGTATCCAAGTCTCAGGACAACGACCTCTCAGTACAAGGGATGCGTGTCCCTCCAAGAGGTGTTTCCTCCTGTGAAGCATCCTGCTCTTTGCCAACAGCGGGTGGTTTCATGGGGGAGAGGGGGAATTCTGATGGATTGAAGGTAGAGGAATGGGCTCTGTTATAGCCAAATTCCAATCTCCCAGCCAGTAACCAAGATTGCCACTAACCACAAGAGAATGCATTGTACAATGCACCAAAACTCATGATTAGGAACATCCTGATAACACAGTAATTAGACTCCCATTTTTCAGGCTCTAGGTATATGAGAACTATCTCCCTGCTGGCATATTCAGGGAGAGCCTCTTGGGGAAGCGGCGAACCTGTGTACCTGCAGTACAGGGAGGTCTCTTCCAACCTAGATGATTCTGTGATGTTGTGGTGTACCTGGAGCACATTTCCCAGGGCCAGGGACATGTTTGTGGTTGTGACATGGCAGGTCCGGCCTCAGCAACAATTCCCAGTGTCAGTGGGAGGAGAGTTTGCGAACACCTTTCCCCCACCTCACTGAGACAGAAGAGTTTGAGAGCAGGACAGTAACAAGATGCTCTTTGCCTGGGAAAAAGCTACAGTTCAACCTGGAAACGCTGATTAACAACACGTGGCTCTAAGTGCAGAGGAAGGTTTATGTTGCTGAGAAAACAATGGTAGCCTTTTATTCCCCAGGAAGATTTTATCCTTGAACAGCCCGGCCAGATAGAGAGTTGTGATTCTTGCTTCAAGCTGCAAGGGGAGAAGCAACACCATTGAAGCCAACAGATTCAAACTGATACAAAACAAGAAGAGAGTGGGATCCAGACAGCAGCGTGTGGTCTTTGTAGGTGGGGAGTTTCACAGCACAGATGGGTTTGCAGAGGGAGCAGGAAGGGGCTTGGCACAGCAGCGCATGGTGCAGGGAGAGCAGGGAAAGGCTGGGTGGAGGGAGGCACGGGGGCGGTGGGAGGGGAAAGCAGAGGCACGGGGTGAGGTTGAGAAGGAGAATTCAGCATGTCGTGAAGTGGGGTGCTCAGCAGGAGATACAGGCAAGGACAAGAAGAACACCCCTAAAGGCTCCATTCTTTAAATAAACTCTAAGTTGTTCCTGAATTGCTGCCTCTAACAAACACACACCTAGAAAGAAGTGCAGTATGTGTCTGCTTTTACTCTTCCAGATATAGCATCTATTTGCAATGAACAAGCCACTGCTGAAAATTTCTGGAAAAACAAGCACCTGTTTCTCTCCTTTGGTTTTCCCACTGATTCTTCTGTGGCATCAGGCAGAATCTGCCTCGCTGCCCACCCAGCCAGGGAGACCTGCAGAGGACTTCCTGGAGCTGGATATGCTTTATCGAGTTATTCCACACCCTGACATAACCAAAACTGAAAGACCTGCTTGTGTGACCACAGATACGGCTGCTCAGCTGGCAAGGGGAGCCCCAGAAACAAGCCAGCTCATGGCTTCCAACATTTTTACTGCTCCTTAAACCAGCTCCGAACTACTGGCAGACTGGCTGCCTTCAGAGTCCAATTAAATCTACTCAGAGACAGGGTTAATTGACATGCTGGTAAAAACGCCTGGATGCTCAGACTCATCCATGCCGTCTCCTCCCCCTCGGACAGCCATGGCTGCTGCAGCACTTACCCTTCTTGCCCTGTCTCCATCTCCCACCCACACAGACGCACCCCGAGCTCCTCAGAGCCTCCAGCATGCCCGGGCAGGGCTGGGGGGAGGGAGGGTGCATGGGCCCCAGATGGCCACATCTTCCAGAGAATTGCAATGTGTTAACCAAATGTCCTGCTGTTTGCTATTTGACATCTCCCCAGAATGGAAATGACTTGGAAAAATTGAATGGCTATGGAGGAATTAGGGATATCGTGTTCTTCTGCGAGAAAGACTGCAAGATCTGGACAGATATTTATAATCTCTGTTATTGGTGTTCATCTGTTAATATAACATATTGCTCACATAAGTGAATTCTGTCAAGCAAACTGAAATAGCCTCTCTCCTTTTCTCTTTAAATATCACAAACAAGTGCACTGAAACATGTTGCAATTCCTATGGAAACAGAGATGAGCTTCAACAGAAGCCTTACCTCAGAGCTTGGCCTTTGCTATCCAGAGTGCCAGCCTAAATCGGGCACAGGAAACAGGGTAAATCAGGGCAAAATAAGAATTTTGAGCGTAATTGTAGAGGAGAGGGCTGATATAATCCTCAGTGTTATCCAGTAATAAGAAAGAGTAGAAAATCTGTATCCATATGTACAATGTGAAACAAAATCCTGGACTCAAAGCCCATTTTATGGGCTGCAAGCTTCCCACACCTGGACTAGGCAATTATCAAGCCTGTTTATCCAATGTTCTGGCTTTGAAAATCCATGAACATCTTTGAATGTTCTGAAACCGTCGTGGTATTTGGCTAGATGCAATATTTGTATTTGGACAGATTTTGCATAAAGAGGCAAAATTGAAGCTCCGGCTACAACAGCCGCTCTCAGCATTTGACTGGGTGAGGACGTGAACATAGATGAACATAGATGCTGCAGGCTTCTGCTGCAATGTAGGAAGCAAACAAGTATTTTGCGTCATAAGGGACAAAGTACCAGGTTAAAAAGAGGACGTTCAGTCTGGCGGAGACAGTCACAATAAGAAACAATGGCTGGAAACCGAGAACAGGCAGGTAGATAGCTATCAAGTAGATACTTGAAAGCAAGTATCTATTGCAACAGCAAATGTGATTAAGCTACCAAGGCTATCTGTGGGTTTTCTGTCTCTGGAGATCATCACATTGTGACTGGGTGTCTTTCTGGATAACGCCAATCAAACAGCAGTTACTGAGCTCAACAGAAAGGTAAATGAGAGTAATTTAAGGGCTTGCATTGCACGAATCAGACCTAATAACCCCTCTGTCATTGGTGCTATGAATCTATGTAAAAAGACCAGTCTTCATTATCCCTGCTGAAATTAACTACCAGACTTCTATCATGCCTTAATGACTGCATGTCATAGATTTACAAACATTTTTACCCTGCTCCTTATCTTGGGACATTATTCTCAGCTTCTGCTCACTAGTTTTCCTCTTTTTTTTTTTTTTTTGTTTTGATTTCTCTCTTGTAATCTTATGTACAGTAAAAAGAGAGGGAATTTAACCTTACTGAGAGACATGTATGTAGTTTTCTTTCCATTTTCTCTTGAAATGTGTGAACAGATAATTCAGTAAAGGGAAACTAAGGAGAGACAATATATCCTGGTCTGAGGAGCTGAGGTGAGATCCCAAGTACAGTCAAGCCAGCACCAACGTTTCAATTTTAGTGGGGCCACGACTTCATCTCTGCACATAAAACATGTGGTCAGGTTTGTGTTAAGGATAGGAGTATGAGTAAAAATGCAAGAAGAAAGACTCAAGCAAGGGAATTGAAGAGTTATTTGAGATATATATTGACATTTGGCTTAATCCCTCTCTCCCACTTGGAGTAAAATTTAGGCAAGTGACAGCTAGACAATTATCACTTAAATGTCAAATACCACTCTTAGGAAAATCATCAAATAAATACTGAGTGAGAAAAAGAAGTCTTTCAAAAACTGATGAATAACAGCTAGTGTGAATGGTCTGTACATTATGCACTGTACATTTTGCCAGACAAATCTGACTGCCTTTTTGGAGGTTTTTGGTGTTTTATAACTTTATTCATGAGACAAATTTGAACAAACACAAATTAGAAACAACCAGAGGAGACACTTAACAAGATCGAGTAAGGACAGCCATAACTTCAGCTTGTTTCCTTACTATCTCTTCCCCTAAAGTCCAGCTAGTTATCACATCATTCTCGCTGCTAAGGTTTGGCTTTTGTACTCCATTCTGTACTTGAAAATAGTAAAGCCCATCAGCCAGAAGTAGCCATTAAATGAAGGAGCATCTCTGTGCTGCCAGATGTTCTGCAATGTTAGGGACAAGCGAATGGCAGGAGGACTTAACCAAAGCAGAGCAAAGGACCCTGCTCGAGTGTGTCTCCCTAAATAACTTTAAATGATATCTCACTATATATGAATTTGCTTTCTATACTTCTGAACTAGAATTGCATTCTCCCTTAATTGCAGCTTCTCTTCCACATGGAAGGGATTCATTCTACCCACATAAAGTCCAAGTAATGGCATCTGTCTGAGCAACCGGTGTCCGTATGAGGTCTGACAGACTCACGTCTCATCTGTTCAAGTTTAGGATTACTATCACTACAGCCGCTGAGTTTCCATGGATTTGCAAGGATTGCTTTCCTCCTACATGGGCAGGAGCACGAGCTGAATGGGCTGTGTAACTGTGAACCATGCCCATGAACCATGTGGATTATCTACATCATGCCTGCAGAGACACCTGAAACAAAACACTCATGCTTTTCCCTGTGTCTGCTTCACCTGCTGTTTCCTGAAGCAAAGTGAGATATTTATGCACTAGAACTTCCTATATTTGATCAACCTCCTCGAGGGACCCGTCTAGACCAGCATCACGGCTCCAGATACTGCCAGTACAAGGTGCTTTGCACTTGCACCAGAGGATACTTTTTCAATGACTAATAGTCAGAGATTGACTCCACTTTTCAAGCGCAGAAAGTGTGGTGAATCGATTGCCTGTTGATGGATGTGTTACTTAACCCTCAGAACTCTTGTTAGTCATACAAGTGTCTGTTCTCTTTCACTTTTGCTAAACACCTGTCCTCACTGCTTTAGGTACCACATAGAGGACTGCTGTACCTCTCACAACTTGGTGATTTTCCAAAACCAGCAACAAAGCAGATGTTCAAATGCACCTCAAAGGTAACGAAAGGGCAGGTATATTGCAGTTCTTATAAGAAATGCATTTGCCCTGAAAAAGGCTAGTTAATTGCATTAGTTATTTTCATTATGATTTAATATTGAATGTGTTTGGCAGGACTTACTGCAAAACGTGTGTAACAAACAGAGCAAAACTGGTATCAGCAAAGCACATCAGACAAATTGCCAAGCTGGAAGCGTGCCATATTCAGGTGTTGGGGAAATATGCATTAGCGACAATTTGCTTTTGGTGAAAGAACAGACAAGATAAATATTTTCCAGCTCAGGATGCGGTTGTGTCACCATAGGCCGTACTGTCAACAGACCGTGTTTGTCCAGTGTGTCAGAAGAAAAATGACCCCTCACAGCTGTTTCAGGTAGTACCGCTGATAGTTCAGCAGCTGAAGCTTTTTATCCTGAGTCAAAACTCTCACAGCATTCTGCTGCACACGGAGGCAGAGGGTAACTGTTGGTAATACATCATGAGAGCTTCCACTGCTTAGAGGAGCATCATGATGAACTCAATGGCATGTTACAGATGTTATAAATCTAGTTAAAAACATTGGGGGAAAATGCTACTTTGCTCAAAATCATGAGTGTCCAGGTAAGAAGGGCAGAAAGACCAGAAACTCACCGAGGAGGCCACAGTGAAGCCAGGGGAACTGTGGGAAAACATCCCCCCAGCAAATCTAAGGAGAGCTTCTTCACCAAATGCCAGCTGAAAAAAAGACTGAGCTGTGAGCAATGAAACTATGCCCTGTTGTTTGACTCCTGCTGTCTTCACGGAAGCAGGGGCTGGTATACAAACAGATGAAGAAACCAAAGTGATTCCTGTTCCTACTAACAATTCATTCTCCTACGTGAAACAGTGTATAAGATTGCATAAAAGTTCAAAAAGGGGCCAAATACGTATTGCAAGTTGGTTTGTGATGTTTCTTTCCTTCCTTAGCTATTACCCAAAATACCCTGTTTACCGTAATACGCCTTTCACCTGGGCATCCATTCCCGGAGTGTCATGTGAGGCAGTTTAATCCTTTTTGTGGCAAACAAGCCAGTACTGTTTTCCTGGGGTGGTAATCAGACCTAAAAAGAACTCCAAAGTGACATTTGTACGGCATTGTTCCTTTTATTTTCCCGTTACAATAGCACCCACTTGCCGTTGCAGTGCCTATTTGGTGCGCAATCTAGGATGCTGTAATTAACTTCTGAACACGGGTCTTTATATTAAGGCATCAACAAAGGTGTAGGAGGGAAAACGATGTATCCTGCTTCATTTATTTCTAAAAATAACAAAATTTCATCAGGAACTGGCTGCTTGAATCTACCCAGAGAGCACATTTAGAAATGCAGGGAAAGCTGCCCTCTTGAGAGCAATATGGAAAAGCTCATTTAAACTGTTACAAAAGGTGGTTAGGCATTTTGGAGCCCTTCTTTATTGCCCTTCTCTTTACGTTGCAGGGTGGTGAGAAGCATAATCTGCTTTGTTTCAGTGAGGAGGAGAATATTATAGAGAGAGCCTGGCAAAAAATATATTTAAAATATTCTTTTTACCTGCATTATTGATAATGTTTGAATTATTAAAATGTAATGAATTTGAAATAGCTAATTATTTCACTGCTAATACCTTTTTCCTTTGTCATTGCAGTCAGTATGGACAATGGGGATTGTTTCTTCTTTTATTCCCAATTTCCCATCTTGGTTTTCAAGCACAGGCACACTGGCTTTCTATAATTCCCTTTATATAATTTGCTTTCTGTTTAACAGTGTGGGTATGTGGCATGATCATACATAGCCATAACCTCCCAAACCTTCTACTCTTGCTTGCCCCCTCATGCCACAGTTTTCAAGTTGGAGAGTCATGAACCCCAAGAGTTTTAATGAAAGCTTGAAACGGCATGTTTCTATGTGTTAACTTCTGTGTTTCTCCAAAGCATTTTTTTTCAGACATGTTTATTCTAATCCATGCAAAACCTTACTGTTGGGCACAAATTACTTGACAGTGATTAATCTTTCAAGCGTGTTGGAATTTTACTGATGTTTTGATAATGCTTTACACAAAAATCAGCCCAAAGAAGAACTAGACCAGCTAATGGAAAGCTGCGTTACCCCATTGTTTGAGCTTGCGACTACTGCTTTGACTCCCAGTGTTGTCCTCTCAAGTGCTTGCATCTTTTCTGGCTTGCTAAAAGTTGCAAATTTTGCAACATTCAAATCAAAACTAAAATATTGAGTAGAACTGGGTCAAGGAGAGCCCTCTGCAAGATTCTGCTTGAGATGCCCTTTTAATCTGACAGAAAACCACTGAGAAATATTTTTGAGAGAAGTTTATCAAACTGTTGTACACCCACTTCATGGAGATTACATCTAGGCCATGTTTCCTTAGCTCATCAGTAAAACGCAGTCCTGTGGAGCAGTCTCAAAACCCTTTTGAAGCCAAGACATATCAAACCAAGATACATCTAGTGTTTTCCTTCAGTAGGCTACTTAACCCTCCAAAAGTAGAGAATTGAATGGAGTTACCACTCACATGGTCTCATATATTTATTGACTTTATTGTCTTCAGTTCAACATATCTCACTCTGGGACCTTTTTGAGATTAAATTTAGTGTAACTGGTCTCCACCTTTTGTTACAAAACACCACACTGAGACCAGGGCACTGCCAAGCAACAATTATTTGTAGGATATCACCCTAACGAGCCACCACTATGAGCTGAGGGAGGTGACCTAGGTCCATGCAGTGAGCTAGTCTGCTGCAGCTGTGCCGACATGGTCATGGCTTGCCTACATGGAAACAACAACACATCCAGGTTGTTCTTAAAATAAACATGTTTGAAAAAATGCTTTGTAGAAACACTACAGCTAACACATAGAAACATGGTGGTAAATCATATGCCTGCCCACTCCCCCTTTCAACACACCTTTTACAAAGGAATACTCTTCTTTGCAGCAGAGAAGCTTTCTTCACACCCTACTCACTCCCATTCCCATCCCTACTCCCCCCCCCAAAAAAAAAAAAAATCCCAAACGACTAATGTTTAGTGATTATTCTACTGTTTTGATAAAGACCTATGAAAGTACAGAACAAGAGTTACCAGGACAGGATTTTTTCCTGGGCTTCATCAAGTTTTTCATGAATTCATACCTCTTTTCAGTGGCAGTGATTAGCCAATTTACTACAGCTAATTTGTGGTAGGAATAGCATGGCCTATTCAACAAGGTTGAGAATTTCCCAGTACTAGGTTCTGATTAATGTAGAGAGATCAATAAAAAACAACAATCCATCTTGTCCCTGAAGATCCTACAAAGTAAGCATAAGAACCCATAGAGAGGCCCAGCAAATACAGGGAAAGAAAACAACATAAATTAAGTGGTTATGATGAGTGCAAACAAAAATCAGTTGAGACAACATAATTTCTCAAGCTGCTGCCACGTGCTCTACAAGATACCCTGGCACAGATGAGGTTGATCGAAAAAGATTGTGCTTGTCCTGCATATTTCAACGAGCCCGTATGATATAAAGGACCAATCTTGCCAATTGCTTATCCATGTGAGAAATCAGACATGCAGTCCAGTCATCCTCTGCACAGTTATACTAGACCTATAACATTTCAGGTATTTTATGTTTTTAGTGACTTGGTATTCATTTTGCTGTACTTCATTTGGAAAACAATGATGTTTAAAGGCAACCAAGCAAACTATATATATATACATATATCTGACTAGACCGGTCCACAAAGAGACCGTCATATTACAAATGCAATTATCACATTTATATTTGACGACAGAAAAGTTGGGTGCAATAGGTAAACCTTCTAATCTGCTTAGCCAGAACATGCTGATTCTCTGATATAGGTCTCCAACAGGCTTTTATGTCCATATCAAGAATTAAATCACTTCGGCAGCATTTTGAACAGTTAACGTAAAAGGAAGCGTTCAGATACTACATCGTCCTAAGGCTGCAACAAGCAGTGAAGTAGGCCACCTTATTTATTGCATCTTTAGGTCAAGGATATGTCTGAATCCAAAATAAGTTGGTGCATAATTTTCAAATCAGTAAAGAAACAACTATGCTGTTATGTCCTGACGTAAAAACTACACACTTTGTGACCTGGACGGAACTACACCATGCCTCCTCCACCAGAGTCCAGGACACAAAGATCTCTCACCATGCTGCTCTAGCAATACAGCCTGCCCCAAAGCTTTCAGAAAGCCAGCAGCAGTCCTGTCTGTTCTTGAGACGCTGGAGCTGAAAGACACAAAGCACTTCTTGTGGTTGCTGTGGGGTGAGGGATTTGGGGCTCACTAGCCTTGTAAATGCTGCAATGGCTGTTTGGGGGGTGATTGGAGGTGTATGACTGCTAGATGCTTGTACTCAAACAAAACCTGGCTAATAAGAGATACTGTAAGGGCACCTCTTTTTAAAGTATTTTTTAATTATTTTTTCCTGTTATATTGATCTGTAGAACTCTGTGGGACGTGGCCAGAACTTACAGATATAATTTACTGAACTTCTGATTTTGTTTGTACTACTATAATGCCATCATTTTATAGGACATGGAGTACGTTCTATAAAATTGACTCAGTGAAAAATGACTAAGACATTTTCATGATCATTTCAGCCAATATTGAATAAATTATTGAGAGACAATTTGGTAATTTAGTAAGAGTGTTCTTTTTATGTTTCATTTGGAAAACAATAAAGCATAAGGATATGACAAGGGAAAATGTCTTTGTTTACTTGTAGTCATATTTAGTGTTTATACTTCTGTTTTTTCTCATAGAAAATAAAATTCTGCTGCACATGTACTAGCATACATGAATATTTTGATGTTATCTTTGATAATTATCAATTGTACGTGAAGCTCTTAACATTGCCAGGGTGTTTATCATGAAAGACAGCCTAAAAAGCAAAAAACCTAGACAGGGCATCCTCCTCCAAGAATAAAGAAAGAAAAAAGTTATTATTATTATTTTTTTTAATATTATTTTTTCTTTTTCCCAGCCATGAAATTGTTTTTGAATTGCAAATAATGAGGGATGTTTCTGTTTTATGCTTCTGGGGAAAGTCATTCCGATTCCAGAATGTCCAGGCTGAGAGAAGGAATTCCTATTTTCAGGATCTTTCATTTAAGGGATTCTACATCTGCCCTTAGAGCTGCATAAATAATGTTTAAATCTCTAGCAGGCCAGGAAAGCACCAAGCTGAGCAGCATCTGCTTCCATGCACAATGCCAACCAAAGTCTAAGGATGTACTTCTGAATACATCTTATAGATCCCATTGAGTTTCATTTTAGAAAAGACTACTTCGGAGTTCAGCACGTACAAAAATTTTAGTCTGATTCTTTTTAATGGTTTCTTTTCCAGAAGACTACATAATAAATGAACAACTCAGCCTGAAAGTCTGCATTTATGAACTTGCTGTGGAGCAGGGTCGAAGCACTCTGTACGAATACTGGAAAACGTGGCTCTAATTAAAGCAGACTTCTCTCATAATGGATCAATGTCCATGTGTGCAACAGGCTTCCCACCAAGAATAATAGCTTCTGTTAGTTCCCAAACAGCACAGACAACAGACCTTGCTCACCTGCTCCTCAGCAGTTTCTTTGAGGGATCAATACAGAAACCGCAAGCCTGGACCAAAGCACAGCAGAATCAATGCTGCAAGGAGATCCCATTTCACCACTGCAACCGATAATGCCGAGCCGGCAGCATTACCTCGGCTGAGCGAAGAGCAGATGACTGATGATAACATTTTGTATTGTTTAAATAAATATACATTTTGTTGCTTAAAAGAAAAAGAAGGTTAAAAAAAAAAAGAGGGGGGGGGAGCTTCAGGAAGTGTAAAACAGTGCCGTGCTATCCTATCGCACTCCGGTTTTATGCCTTTAAAGACTGCTGAGTTAGCATTTAATGACACCAAAACTAATAAAGGCTCTGTCAGGACATCCAGAAAGGCGCAGGTGTGAAACAAAGCCGGCTCTGAGCAGTCTCTTAATGCTGCTGCAGAAGGCTTTGTGCACTGACAAAAGCAAACCCAACATTTTAAATTCTCCGCGCCGCGGGAAGGGCTGGGATCTGGCATTACAACCGCCCCATCTAGCGTGCCGGCCCCATGCAGCAGCTGCCTGCTGGCCCTGCGACATCAGTCACAGAATCACAGAATTGTAGGGGCTGGAAGGGACCTCAAGAAATCATCGGGTCCAACCCGCAGCCGCACACGGCTGTCCCCCGGCCGCCAGCCCTGCAGCTGGAGGGTTCGAGGAGCTGGATAGGTGAAAGAGCTTTATACATTCACTGCATAGGGAGAAATAAAAAAGATCACTCATACGAGTGAGACTCTCTTCCATAACTTACTTTAATGCAAACCAAGTGTTTAAAAGCAATTACCTTCTCACTCACTGTTTTCTGTTGTAGGCACAGTGCTTTTAGGCTGTTCAGAAAATCCTGAGCCGTGGACCATTTTTCTCCTCATCTCCATGGATAGGCAGAGCTAGTAAGGGTTCAGCACATGAGCTCTGCAGGCAGATGGGCTCCTGCAGTAACCAACGCTAGATGGTGAGCAATTATTTTTCCCCACTACCTCCATACTCATCGGGTATTGCAATACAACAGGTCTGGAGAATAAAGGTTTTCCACTGAACAGGCACCAAGGGAGAAGAACCAAAAGGTGGCTTGCTGGGGATAAAATGGAAGAGGTAGAAGAGAAAAAAATGATTTTTCTAGCCAAAAAAAGAGAGATATATTAAAATAATAATAATAATAAAAAAATCACTTGCTCTGTTTGTGGACACAATGGTGGGATTACCAAAGAAGAGAACCAACTCTCTCCTCAGTCCTACTCCCAGGAAGGAGAGGTGGGAGTAACTCCATGCACCACAAACATTTCCACTCTGTCCTGGTCCTTAGCAAGATAACAAGGAGCCCAGGCAGGGCTCTCATCCCACAAGGAAACCCTCTTGCATGAAGCTAAGCTGCCTGGATACCCCACATCCTCAGGTGTACCTTCATGGGGCTTTCACACAAAGAAGTTAGAAGTTGCTCTATAGCATTACCTTCTATGAAATGGTTAGAGATGTTTCCACTTGCTCCTTGCTTATTTTCCCTTGGAAAACAATCTCCCAGTACTTAGGATGGCACGTTTATTTTAACCATTGCTAAGCCTGGGCGATCACAAAATGTCTTAATACTTCTCATGTCTATTCAAATCAGCACTTTCTCAATAGACTGGAACTGGGAAATGAAACAAAACAAAACAGCCTCCCAAAGGACTGTGGCATTGAGCTACAAGTCACCTTGTCTTTGTAAAGCTTTGTGAAGGGCCTTATTTGGGATTAAAGCTGCAGCCTGAGCCACAGCCCCTTGAAGACTACAGCAGCACTGCCAGCCACAAGTGTACGGGCATGAATCAGGCCTCCAGAAACATGAGGATTACCTAGAAAGCATATTATAATTTAATTTTGAAATGGAAAAAAGAGAAGAGAAGAGAAGAGAAGAGAAGAGAAGAGAAGAGAAGAGAAGAGAAGAGAAGAGAAGAGAAGAGAAGAGAAGAGAAGAGAAGAGAAGAGAAGAGAAGAGAAGAGAAGAGAAGAGAAGAAGATTTCTATGTTTCTTTCTTCTAATTTCTGACTGCCTGAGCATGACGGGCTCATGTTTTCAGAAGTTTTCTGCAGCAAAGAAGCCCAGCAGCCACTAAAAACAACAGCTGAGGAGACGACTGTCAGAGCCCAACCAAAACAGCAGGAAACTCTGGGAAGTCTTAATGAAAACTCAAGCACAGAAACACTGTGTTAGCCTTCAGCAGCAGCATCCTGCTGGGGTACAAGGAGGTGGCTGTGCAGCAGCTGAAGGCGGGCAGTGGGTGGGTGGGTGGCAGCCGCGGTGAAGGTCTGTCTGGGGCAGGCTGGCACGCTGCCACTGCCCGAGCTGCATGCTCCTTGGAGGAGTGCTCTGCTAAAAGCACTGGGTCTTCATCTTCTCAAAGCCGGTGCATTAGCTGGGGGATCAAAATGTCCATGTAACATACTAATGCTACACCATATACACTGCAATCAGAGAGAAGATGCCAGCATGGACTGGAGGGGGGAAAGGAAGTGGGTGCTCAGCCTTTTCTCCTTCAGTGGCAGTCTCAAAGCACAGTGACCAAAACCTGCTGCCCTAATGGAACAAGGGGCCATGCAGCAGCCTTCAGCCTTTCTCTTGCAGATGCCTGATCGGTACCAATGGAGTCCTTCCTCACCTGTGATACGTACTTGTATTTTCTAGCAGGGAAAGCAAGGCCCTACCAGTCTGGCAGCTCGATGTTTACACTTCAGTCACTTAGACAAATGGCATTTAAATGCACTGGGCTGAACTGAGGGTGGTTAATTACATTCTTCACATAAACACACATCGTCATACCAAGACACTGACTATGGACAGGGCACACCTAGTGCACTCTTATTCCTTGCATATCCTGAGTTCTCGACAGAGGAAACCATACTTGCAATTTTACGTGTAAAATATACTCCTCTACTATATGACGCCCTGCAGGTGTGTATCAAAGTTTTTCAATGCCACTATCCATACCACTCGGGCTATGTTCAGTGCTGTTCTGAATTCCTGGGCTCAGAGCAGTAAGCTTTGGGAAACTGCACTCTGTAGAGCAGCACCAAGGGAAGACATGCCATTAGACAGACTAGCAAGGAGTTTTGGTGCCCTGAAACACCCCAGCCTTTGCTGCAGGAGTCCTCAGCATCAGAATGAATCACACAGACATTTGGCATCCAGCAAATGCGAAGGAAACTAGCTTCTGATTTCTCCTGAACACAATTACTACACTGGCCAAATCACTTCCACAGTAATCCCAAATTGCCTCCAAACATGAAAGCTATTGCTGCGACAACTCTGTTTTGAGAAGATTAAGCTCCCATGAAAAAATGGAGATTAGGCCTATTGGAAGGTATGCATATTCTGATAGCTTTTATTGACATTTAAAAGGATTAGTATCAGAAACTATTTGCATGCATTTTTCAAATTCATAGCCTTTTTATAAATGTGCATAATCTGGAGCATCTAATCCTGAGTCTGAGACAGATGCACATTTGCCATTTACAGAGCTCTTTCTGGGTTTTGTCTCCTTCATTGTTGTGATAATCAGTGTTTGTACAAAAACATTTTGCATCAAACCTCATTTACTTCAGGCGTAATACGTACAAAGTTTAGTTTTCTGGGGCTTATTTCCCCTATGGGGTATACGTGAGACAAATTAACCAAAGCAGAAGTATGAAGTTACTTGGCATCATGTCTTTAAAATTAGTGATGGGCTTAGAAGACAGACAGAATTTATTCAATGGACTTCTCGCTGCCAAGATCCTGTTGACTAGAATTCATCTAAACATCCTAAATATCCATTTAAAATCATTTAAATGTATGTTTATCTTAATCCTAATGTAAAGATCAGTGTAACATAATTCTTCAAAACACAGAGGGTGAATTTCCTCTGGTTTTGCCCTTTCCTTTCTCTCATCTTGTTGTCTGCTATTCCTTGGCTGCTCCACAAGATTTCTTCCCTTCTCATTTCCTTCCCTTGGCCCTTAAGGAGGAGGGAACACCCTTCATAGGTGGAGAGGACACCCTGCCACAGATGGGAAGACAGGTTCATTTTTTAAAACATATTTTAAAAAGCATTTGCAGTTCTGACTGAGTGCCTCCAGCAGGGTGGCTTTCCCTGGTTCTCCCAGGAGATTATTTCGCAACCCAATAAATCCCACTCCCAAGAAATCTCTTTTCTACACAGCCCTGTCTGTGCTCATGCCACTTTGCCAGTCTTGGCCTAGAACAAGGGCAACCAGAATCTTCTTCCCCACAGAGTTTATGAAATAATGCAATAAAGTTGCAAAATCTGTGTGCTCCATGGAGTTATTCTTATTTGATACCAGCTCGTGTGCTTCTTGCAATAGAGGATTTCTAGTTTTAATAAATGACAACTTCTCCACCAAAGTGCAACAACATCCCAAGCAGGCAATATAATTACAAACTCTATGGAAGACATAAGAAAAAAATAGTAAAGAAACTCTTCCTATGGACTACAGACACTGAGACCAAGACAGATGGGTCTGTCTTGCCCTGAATTCAGAAAACTCATTACAGACATCTTCCCATCACTCACTCTGTCAGAGGTGCTCCCTCCGCCTTTTCAAGACAGTGGCAACTGTGCAATATTAGACACTGTAAAAATGTGGCTTTGTTGGCATTTTACTTAACCTAGTGTGAGTCGGGAGCCATTTCAGCGTAGCTGCCATGCTTGCTATTAGGCAATGACCTTGCTATCTCGAGATCATGTGCCACCCCACAGCCCAAGGACGGGCGAAGCTGCAGAGCTGCCGCCTCCTGGCGTTGCCCCACGGCCAGAGGCTGGTGCTGGGCATCCTCGTGGGAGCTGCAAGGGGAGGATCTTTCTTCCAGGGCATGGGGATGGTCTGGAGAGCTCTGACACGGAGTCAAAAAAGGGCCTGCGGCACGTCTGAAGCCCCGAGCTCACCCCGAGGTCTATCAGCCTGATAGCTGAAATAAAATAGTTCATGCTGCTGTATTCCTCCGGGCCTGGCTGACTGCACGACAAGGCCGTAGCTTTCTGTTGCTTTCTGACAGACCACTAAATGCACAACGTGCGCTTTTGCGGGACAGTTGTGACCCTCAGATATGTGGCAGCTGGGGGAATGAAACCTCTTTGGCAGAAATATTCCCCTCTCTGGAGGGCTGTTTCAGAGACCTGCTGTATTTCCTTGTCAGAACTGCTCCTGCCCTTCCCCTCACAATTTAACCTATAGTGCTAGCTAGATGGACTTAGCTGAAAAAGCAGATTCTGCTTTGAACCACGTTAGAAGGCACTGGCCTTTTTCTCTAAGGAGAAATATATTAATATGTACTAAAAGCTCTATTAGAGTTTAAAAATATGCCTGTCATTCTGTCCTAGAGAAAAACCTACCGTACCGTATACCCAGCGATAAACATCCATGCCACACCGTGAAACGGGTGCCGTTGGCTTGTGAGCTACAAGCACCTACACGATCACATGAACATTGACTTGCTCACCACGTGAAGATCCCAGTGGACAAATGCCAAGTTGATTAGGTAAATAAAAGAAAGCTCTAAAAATGAAAGAATCGGTCCTTCAGAAATTTTTCTCAAAAATGATTTTTGCTATTTGCAGATCAGAAACCATTGTTTATCTCTCAAATTCCAAAGAATATGACAAAATTCATAGCAGTTGTGCCTCCAGAGACTTAAATAGCTGGGTAGCTGGGTGGCAGCATATTTTTTGTATTTGCCATCCCCTGAAATAAACATCATGTGAAATATTGCCACTCAGTTTTGTTTGCAGGAAGGCATAACAGGAAGACACCATTTAAAAAAAAAAAAAAAAAAAAAAAAAAAAAAAAGTTCAGGACTCCAAACTCAAAGGGATGGAAGAGGGATGCTGTGTCCCTGGGGATCTGTAAATCTTCCTCTCCGTTCACTCCTAAGAACACAGAGTTGAGAGTCTATTCAGAGAAACACCATAAAACTGGAGCCCAAGTAATGAAAGCAGCACACCATGCTCCATCCCTGGGGGTGGAGCATTTAATGTCGTGTTTTGGCCACTCGTCTGCTATGGATTATACTTGCTCCAGTTGTATAAGCATAAGGACATGCTTCAGCTCCAAGCACTCTGATCTTGCCCAAACTGCTCTTAATCAGAAAAGAAAATCAGAATTATGCCTTGTAGACATGGCCTTTTCACGCTTTGCTTTGGTAGTACTCGTCTTTTTTTCAGATTAAAAATAACCACCATTTCAGCAGTGGTTAAACCACTAACATTAGCTGTCAACAACACTAGGCAAGAGTGGAAATAAATAAAAAAAAGAAGAAGAAGAAAAAAAAAAAAAAGATGACTGCTAATTATCTGTTCACTCACAAAGTTTAAATATAGCTGCCCCTGACTGCACACAAAGAAGGCCTACAATTAGGACACGTCCAACTACAGATGTACCACAACCCTTTCTTTACTGTGCTTGTAGATGATACAAGACAATACATCAACACCAACTCTAGTCAGTGCCTGTAATTTTCTTGAGTATTGGGTATATTAGTCACAGATATATCTTAAAGGCTGTGATTCTCCACCAAAAATGGGAAAAGAAAACGTGCACTGGGGGGGTACCTTTGTTCAGCATGCTCTCTAGGTTCTGTCTCCATGAAATCCTGAACTTTCTCACTCCTTTAAGAAGGTGTTTTAACCTTTAAGGAATTTGTTGTCTACCAATTTGGCCACGACAAAATAAAATGGCACTGATCACACGTTCCCTGTGCAGGTGGATGGGGTGCATGAAATTGCCAAAGTGAAATTTCTGTCCCAGGACAATTCTGACACTTCTCTGCTGCTTTTGTTCCTATTCCTGCTCCCCAAATCAGAAGAAAATAAAAATCTCATATATTGAGTTTTCATATGATGAAACTTTCTAAAAATTGCAGAATGATTTTCTGAAGTGGCAAGTTAACATTTTCAAACTTTGTCAAGTACTTCTCCTGAAAAATACAGAAATGTGACTGATATCAGAACTGTTTATACAAAAAAGAGAGATTTTTACAAGACCTTAATTTAGCAGAATTCATTTGTATTCAAAAGATATTTGCTAGCTTAACAACTTTAAATAATTAAATGATTGTGCCAGAGTTCAGCCTTTTCATTGATGGTGTCAAGGTGCCGAAAATTTCTCCTCCATTTCTAACATTCAGCACATCCTTTTTTCCTTTTTTAATAAAATAAAGATTATTGGGAGATATTTTTTTTTCCTTCCCAATGAATTTACCTATTACCCGTTATTACTTTCCTTCCCAATGAACTTAACTGTTAGAACGAGTCCAGAGGAGGGCCACGAAGATGATTAAGGAGCTGGAGCACCTCTCCTACGAAGAAAGGCTGAGGGAGCTCGGGTTGTTCAGCCTGGAGAAGAGAGGGCTCCAGGGAGACCTTACAGGGGCCTTCCTGTACCTAAGGAGGGCCTACAAGAAAGCTGGAGAGGGACTCCTTGTCAGGGAGTGGGGTGATAGAGCAAGGGGAAATGGCCTTAAACTAAAAGAAAAGGTAGGTTTAGATTAGACATCAGGAAGAAATTCTTCACTCAGAGCGTGGTGAGGCCCTGGCACAGGTTGCCCGGAGAAGCTGTGGATGCCCCATCCCTGGAGGTGCTCAAGGCCAGGCTGGATGGGGCTTTGGGCAGCCTGGTCTGGTGGGAAGTGTCCCTGCCCATGGCAGGGGCGCTGGAGTTAGATGGGCTTTAAGGTTCCTTCCAACCCAAACCATTCTGTGATTTAGTGATACTATAAGACTGTGCAAGTGTTAAGAAAAAATGGGGAAAGCTGTAAAATATGTTTAATTAAAAATAACCATTCGATGCTACATATTCTGAATAATAAAGCTTTTAGTGAAAATATGATGACTATTTTAATGAGAGTTAATGTTCACACAGTGTTTTAGCACTTGAACAGCAGTCACATTGCCATCACTGGCAGAACACTTCCTCTTCCTCACTCGCCTCTCAGCCCCCAGTGTTTTGGCTGCATATTTTTCTGAATACAGCAAAGTGGTTTTAACACAAGAAATAACACAAGGAATGGGAAGGGCAGTCTAGTCTCTGCCAGAAATATATAAGAAACATGACAAAGAAGAGGGGATAGAAAAAGACCTTACCACTGAAGCAGTCAGTGGTTTAAGCTGCTCCTTTGCCGCACTTCTTAGAAAATACTCTACCTGAGAGCAAGGCCGACTTGCAGTTTATCATCTGTGAGTTAACGAAGCTTGAGGCTATAATGCCCTTCATACTGATAAACCTTACCAATATTTCCCTGTTTCAGACTTTCAAACCTCAAAAATCTTACTAACATTGATGGCGCTCTGAATTCATACACCACAACTTATTAAAAGTCCACTTCTGCCTCAAAACTGTGCAACCAGGAACAACTTTTCTCATCTGACTATGGAGGGAAGTGTTGTCTGCCTATAAACTCTGCTTGTGTTTCAGGAATACCATGGCACTTTCCACGGGAATGAAAAGCAAGAGCTTCTCTTATTGTACTGGTATTTAAGACTAACAATCTTAAGACTTTTTAAAAAAAAAAAAAAATCAAAGGCACTTTTAAAAGGCAGACACAGAAAAATTAAAAAGTAATTGAACTCAAAACAACAAAACCAGGATTTTTTTTCTGGGTATTTTTTATTTTGTACCACTTGCTTTGTACCTGGGAAAAAGTTTGGCATCTGTTTAAAATTGCATCTTACTAGGTAAAATCTTAGTCTTCTGTTAGAATATGTTCAGTGAGAACCACAAAAAAATCACAGGCAAGACTAATACCAACACTAGTTAAAAATGAAACCCTACAGGATTTCTGGCACTGAGAAAATTCCCACACCAAAAAATTCCCACATCAAAATTCCCACATCCCAGGCTGGGAGAGGGCAAGAAACCTAGAAGGTGTATAATAACGATGGATTTGACTGATGAAACATTTAGGTTCTAGAAACATTTTATTATTATTATTATTATTTTTTTTTTTTCAGAACAGATTACTTCAGCAAAAGGAGGAGTAAAAATTCTTCTTCAGCCACTTAATAGCTTCTGGCTTCTGACTTGAAGTGAGATCTGATACTAAATGGTTACTTGCTAGAAGCCACACATCAGCAGGAAGTGCTAAATGCCAAAAGGGCCTTCAGAAACTAAAGCACACACAGTGGCAAGATGCTGAACAGATCACAGAGTGAGCTACTGATCTGGTGCTGCAAAAGACACATTCAATCACACGCTGCAAATGTTTGCAATCCCATCTCGACTCAGCCAACCACAATGGTTATAAAACACTTTTTTTTTTTTTTTTTTTTTCATCCAGACCAAGTCTGAATATTTGGTTGCAACGTTGTTGTTCCAGAAACTGTGCCATATGTAAATGTCACATTAGAAATTGTAGAGTTAATCTGAACGCTTAGGCTGAGCCCGTATCAAGATTTTACTCCAGTTATTCTGCAGGAGCTGGTGTGGAATAATGTCTTTTAGTCCAGTATAGAACAGATTGTTCATTGTATAATGTTTTATTATTCCTGGATTTTTCCTCTGCACAGTCTGGAAGCTACAAGTTATAAACAAGGATGACAGGAATCAGATGTAACATTATGGGATGACGGTCTAAGCATGTTTCCAGTTTATTACAAAGAAGTAGATGCTCCAATTGTGTAAGGACATGTTAAATTGCATATGCTTGTGATTGCTGCCTATTCCTGATAGTTCAAAATTTTCAAATTGGTGGGAAAATATCCGCATGGATTTAGGGAAATAACACAGTCCAGTCACAGGTGTTGAGTTTCATCTCTAAATCACAAGAATGATGATTTGTCTTAACTTGGACTATATTTTTCTACCATGAATGCCTTATCTTGCAAAATTCTGTACTTTGATTTATGTTGTAAGCAATCCAGCCTGATAGGATGGAGAAACGTTTTTTCCCCTAACTCCTGTATTTTCCTATAACGTGCCAGAACTAGCTGCTTTAGTTGTGAGCGTACTTCCACATCATGAGGCTGTGCCCCCCTCGTCCCCAGGTGATAAATGAAAGACACAGTCTTTCTAACGGCCCTCCCAAAGCACAGCTGATGGCTTCTTTACAAACACTGAACTCCATTCCCATGGACTGGTAGGACTCTTGTTTGGTGTGTATGGCAATACGACTAAAGAAGTTGGAAGCTGTAGCCATTTTGGAAAGTATTTGTACAAACACAAAGAAATACAGGCAAATATAAACAGCTACCTACCTTCCCATTGTTTACCTTTTTCCCTAGGTTTTATGCCCCCAGATAGCCAGGCCAACATCTTAAATAAGAGTTTTTGGGGGGTTTCACTCTTGCTAGATGCTAAAATACCTTCAGTTGTCTAAAATATTTTATTCCTTTTGTATCAACAAAGCCTTAGTAATTTATTTTAAGAAGAGAATCCAAAATTTGCAAAATGGGGCGCTCTGTTTATGAGAAGCTCCAACATGTCCAAAATTCATCAATTTCCTTCCCATCCAACATCAGCCACTCAGATGCTCCAGTCTTGGCATGAAGGGGGTAATTTTAAGCCACGTCTTCACCAGCCCTATTCTGGGGGCAGCAGAAAGAATAATCCTAGCTGTTACTCATTACCATTTTGAGTGAGTTAATGTGGAAATGACCACTTTGCTAGCCCAAAATTCCAGGAATAAACCTGCAATGCATGAGTTTTGAGTCAGGACTGTCATTTTCTCTCAGCCTTTCACCTGAAAGGTGTGCATCTGGTGTATGGCCCAATATAATTCCTGTCTGAATTCTCAGGTAGTTTTTTTTTTTTCATCTGTCATCAGAAAGACAGGAAAAAAGGACTGGAAACAGGCATTAGGAGCTCACCTCTCTGTCTGAAAGGTGCACTTCTTAGCAATTAAACAAATTGTCTGATGCGTCTACTTCTTGCTAAAGTGTAAACCTCAAGAGGAACTGCAACAATATGACAGTGTCAATCGCACAAACTACATTAAATGGAGTGGAGATTTTTTTTTTTTTTACTTCTGGTCTGAGAAGTAAAGTTCCCTTTTCATGAAGACGCACCTCACCACAAGCCTCACCACCTTCAGAATAAAATGCAAGACACTTTGCTTCAGGCTGTACAGCAAAACCCACAACAAGAAAGCAAACCAAAAACTGCCTGCGTGGACATGCAGATAAAGAGCAGGCATGGCTACGTGTTGGCTGTGTGCTGCAGCAGCTGGGGTTTGAGCATGAAGCCCGTCACGAACTGCACTGCAGGCAGCTGACACAAAACAGAAGCATCCCCCTCCACCTGGGGCCTGGGTCCCACCTCTGACTCAGAGCTGCCCTCAGCCCCACAGCCACCAAACCTGGGTTTTGAATAACTTCTGGGCACTCATTTGAATAGAGTCTGCATTTCAGATGTAGTTCAGCCCCCCCTGTGCTGGGCAAATCAAGAAAACCAGCTAATTTGACCTGCCCATCAGGTGGTTTCAGTCTAGCCGCTCGATGTGGAAGGCTGCCTAAGGGTACGCAACCCAAGCAGTGGTCTTGGAGCAGCACCAATACTGCTCTGGAATTCTAGGAGAGCATCTATTCCTCACCAATCTCCTAGAGATGCTCTTACAGCCCCTCATCAGGCAAGGTGTGCCAAGATGTTTAAGTGACAGCTATGCCCTCCACAGAGCCTATGGACTTGGACGACATTAAAACTTTTTGGGTATAGATCAAAAGCCTAGGTCGTGCTACCCTCACTCATGACAAGGATGGCTTTTTTTCTTCCCAGGGTTGCACCAGGAGTAGTGTCTGAAGGTAAAGGCTAGGCCTGACACAACAGTGGGTGATGTGATGCAGCCCAGAGAGGGAAAGTAAGTAAACGTCTACTGCTAACCCTAAACGAAGAGGCCAACTTTGAGAAGTAGGGGAAAAACAAAAATTTATGATCCTCACTAACTGGACTGTGGCTGATGAAGTGAGATCCTGTACAGTGATACCAGGAAGTTGCTGCTTTCAGCAGATGCTAGCGGCAGAGGAAGAAGGGGCGGGTAAGAAAGCAAAGGCAGCACAAACATTGGGAGAACCTCATCAGACTCCCTGTGCTAATGAGATCTGGGCAGTTCTGACCTAGAATGACAGGCAGGTGGATTTCACAAACTGCTGCCAAAGCTGCTTTGAGAAAGGCTGTTGTGTTTTCCTTAACCAGAAGCATCTCTTGACAGACCCTGCATTGAGAGTGGTGGGTCAGGAGGTGGCAAAACGACGGTGTGAACCATCGGTAGGTACCAACCCATCGCTGTGGGAGCACGAGCAGACAAAATCATCTTCCCAATGCAACCAGCGTCAGAATCTAGAAAATTTAAAAAGAAAAAGGAAAAAGAAAAAAAGAAAAAAACAAAACAAAACAAAACAAACAAAAAAAAAAAACAAACTGCAACTTGTGACAAACAGCTGGAGCTGAACTACTCTAGGAACAGGCAGTAAGCAAACGTTTTGCAGGTTATTTTAAATGCAAGTTGTTCTTGTTTAAATGGGGCAGCTACAGCACAGGTAACATCTGATGTAAATGTGTGACCTACTTTAAATTAATCAAATGATGCAGCCAGAGAAAGAAGTAGAAGCAATAACAATAAGGCAGTTCATATGGTTCCCCTAAATGCTTCACATTTCTGTCCCCATTACGGTTGCTCTCCAGGTTAGTGGGGGAATGAAAGAGCAGGTTATTTTAATGGCATCTCTATACAAAAACAATTCTCTGACCACCATGTTAAAAATTAAACAGCTTTCAATCTTTAATGTGTGCTTTCCCTTTTAAAGGGCGAATCAACAGTTGTGTGCCAGCACATAAGTATTTTTATTGTGCCCAATGAGCAGCCAGAAGGATATACAGGAAGCAGCAATGGAGAAAATGTAGAATGAAAGAAGAGATTTTGAAAAAATAAAAACCATAGAAAGCAACACTTGTCATTTGCTGGCAGGAAGCACATCCTCAAAATTAAAAGAAAAAAATAAATCTAGTAGGGCAACAGGGAAGCCTAAATTTTCTGTTTGAGAAAACTACAAATAACTATGCATCTTTGGAAACACCACCATTTTTACCTCTACTGGATTTACCACCCTCATTTAAAGCATCCAGCTCGCTAGTAGTCTTTGAAGGTAAGCTGACCACCAACGTACTCTAACGCTGACATAGGCTCAGCCTTGTCCACCTCTGTGATGATCCCTCTGCATCCAGGTTAAAACTTCTTGTGTACACATCAAGCTGGAGGGTGTTGTTCAAGCAGCATCCTTCCACATGAAACACCTTACACCTAAAAGTAGTCCTTTCTGGTTTGGTCACAGCGCTGACACTTCCTCCCTCCCCATGCCCCACATGTGCTTGAATGCAACTTGTATAGGAAAACAGAAAAACGTAAAGCAGAAAATGATGCAGAAGATGGCACGTATGCTTCTTTTTGTTTGCAGCCTCTGGCCCTGTGAGTTGAATCTGCTACAGGCTCCTTGCACCTACCTGACTATGCAAGCCTCCCTCCCTCCCTAATCATCAGGCACCCTTATATTTGAGCTTCCCCAGGCAAATGGTCTGCTTCCTCTTAATGCCCCCCGAGGAGCAAACGTGAGAGGCGCTGTGTTCGGCTGCAGACCCAACCACACACCATGCTGTCCAAACGATGCTGTGGCACAGCAGGTCCCTGCGTGTTCTGGGGCTCTCTGAGCTGCTCTGCCTCGCTCACACAGCCCCGATGGTGATGGGGCTCACCGGTACCTCTGTGCAACAGGGCATGAGCCCATCCAAAATATCCGCAGCAGGAGGGACACGTGTGCTCACAGCCTTGTTTTAGTCAACAGGGCAGTGCTGATCTGTAACCAGGCAAGCACACGTTTCCAAAGTGTGAGACCAGAAGTTCATTTTCCTTAATACCCAACCTCAGGAAACAGCCTGGGCAAAGAACAGCCTTAACCAAGTATGTATTTGTTTTACTTTGGCCACTTTTAAATATCCACACTGTAAAGTAGGATCCCTGCTTCCTCTCGTTCACAGAGCAGAGTTACTCCTAATCCTGCAGGAAGCCTGCTCTGCCTCAAAGGGCCAGCTTCCAACCCCACATCGCCCCACGCGTGATCGCAGGGGTTAACCCCAACAGGAGGAGCACAGCGAGTGAAAACCCTGAAGGCAACACAAGCGTGTGGAGTACAATCCTAACACGTAACACAAGTGAAATCAGTGAGGCGACAGCAGGAAGAGTTCTGGTGCCGGCACAACCCGCCCCGCAGCCTTCCCGGGGGTCTTCTGCCCTGCCACCCGGCGAAGCTTCAGCCCTGGGGTCTGCAGCAAGCTGACCCCAGGAGCTCGACGCTGGAGGGGCAGAGCTGGGGGGCAGCAAAGCGGGGACCCCCGCTGGCCAAAGGACCAGGACGACCCCCACGCTGGGGGTCCGGGGGAGCCTGTGCGCTGCCTCCCCTCGCTCCCTCGCCCCCTGCACCCCCTTACCTGAGCCGCCCACGTTGGACCTGAGCAGGCAGCTCCTCCGGGAGGAGAAGGACGAGATGTCGCTCTGGGAGCGGCCGCGGGGACCGGGCAAGGGCCAGGAGGGATGCGGCTCCCCCGCTCCGGTCCCCGGCCGCCCCGCCATCGCCATCGGGGAGCCGAGAGAAGGAGGGAGGCGAGGGAGAGCCCGGAGGGGAGGGCAGAGGGAAAGTTTGCAGAGGAAGAGCCGCCCCTCGGCTCCGACCGCCCCGCCGCGGAGCCGCCCCGCCGGGAGGGCGATGGGGTTTTGGGGGGTGAGAGATTTCGGAGAGGCTGCGAGCATCCAGACCCCGTGGAGGAAGATGAGCACCAGGGGGATGCAGAAGAGCCCGGGGGGTGCAGCGGGATGGCGGGGGGGGACGCGGGGATACCCCCGCGTCCCCTCCCTCCATCCCTCTGCACCCCCTCACAGCCGCGATGAGTCAAACCCGCACCCCGGCTCTCCGGCTGTGCTGTAGGGACAAGTTTGCAGCCCCACAGCTCAACTTTTTTTTTTTTTTTTTTTTTTTTTTTTTTTTTTTTTTGTTGCCCAGCAGGCAACAAAAGATGAAGCTTTTGTGAAGCTTATGAAGCTTTTCATCTCAGAAGCAGGATCCCCGTTCAGCTCGGTGCAGAGGGAAAGCGAGCCCTGTGGTTTCCATTCTTTGTTTGTTTGTCTCACAGACATACTTTTTGAACGTGATTCAACGTCAGAAGAATGGTTCCACTGCTTTTTCTGGGCAAATGAGTTCACATCCTGCCTTGAAGAAAACCCTAAGTTTTATTAATAGCAAAGATCAACAGGGCACTTTAAACGTTTTAATATTTTTAACGCAGCCATTGCCAGATAACCCACTATCCAGTGCAAAGTCCCATTCAGACCACATGAAAACACCCTAGCATCTACCCTCACCAGGTCTGAACCAAATCCTGTCAGGTCTGAATTGTACCCATGCCCATTTATTTTCTGGCTCCTGCTTCCCACTCAGGAACCAGGCACTCCTTGCATTGCCAAACCCTCACAACTCCCCGGGTGCGCTCATTTTGCAGCCTGCCCAGCAGTCACACCACTCGCCCTTCTCCGAGCAAGAGATCCAGTACGTGAGGCTCACATGTCAGCAATTAGGCAGGTCTTTTCTGCTCAGCACCTCCCAGGGGACTGCCTTCATTAGTTCCTCTCCTCCTTCTCCATCTGCAGAGAGCTTTCTCAGTGGAGCTGTGCTGGGAGGGGCAGGGGCTTCTCCTGGCTGGGTGCAGTAAGGAGGTCCATGCTTGCAGACCTTCCTGTGGGGGCCACGTTACTCCAGCATTGTGCAGGAAAAACTGCGTTTAGAAAGCTTCCTGTAAAGTCACAGACACCGGCCCTGCACTATTCACCAAGTCTCATAACGTACTCTCTTCATGATTTACCCCTTACAGCTTGCGTTGTTACAGGTGTGGCTGTGCACTGAGGACCTTTCTGTCACAGGAGATGTCAGCAGCTGTGCATGTGTGGGCTGCTGACATTTTCTGAACCTGTTTAAGACTTAATCGGAAGTGTACTCATGACTTCTATTTACTGAACTGTTTTCTATTCTACCTTTTTTTTAAAAAAAAAAAAAAATCAAAGGATGTGAGAAAGGTCATTAAACAAAATATACAGTTCATGCTTTCCATCTCACTAAAGTCAATAGTTCACTGATGGTGGTGAGCTTTGAGTGAGAGCCTGGAACTTTTTTTTTTTTTTTTTTTTTTTTTTTTAAGATTATTTTTCCTTCAAAGTATTTTGGGCCACAGAGCAATTGTAACTTTGTTCTGCTGTAAAGAATAAGCTTCAGAGACTACTTCAAAACTCCCACATTAAGGAGCCACTCCATATCTAATCCTCTGGTGTTAGTAGCAATCAAAAAGAAAAGGTTGCAGAATACGAAGAAATCTAAAGATAAACTAGAAAAGATACCATAGCAAGAGGTCAAAGGTGCTTAAGAATTTCTTTTCAGAAGCAAAATGACAGAAACGAAGGTAAAAGAAGACCCAGAGAAAGTAGGTCAGCATTGAATATGAAGAGGCAGAAGATGAAGAAAAAAAAAAAAAAACCCTAAGGGCTCCTATGTGTGATATCAAAGTGCACTTGTAGATCAGAGTAATGTGAACAATTGGTCAGAAAAAATATCGTGGAAGTAAAAATGTTTTTTATCAGCCTGCAACTTATGCTCACAGAGGTATATAACTGAAAATGCTGTCCCATTCCCTTCACATTTTTTTTTTTTTTTAAAAAAAGTACTTCCCTTGTACTTCCCTTTTTTACACAGCCCTTTAAATAATTTTGGATGAAATGTAACAGCCGTGGTTAACGGCTCTGGAAACTGAAGTTCTATTTCACTAGATCAGGAAAAGCCTTAGCAGTATACATCTCTCTGATGTGGAGAAAGATTAATTTATTGACTGCTCATTTATTTACTTATTTATTAACTGTTCTGATGAGATTGCCAAAGAAATTGTCACTTGTGATGATTTTGGAAAGCTGTTATTTGATGATTAAGCCAAATCATTTCACAAAGTCCATCCAGTGGCCACTAGGGCCGGGTGAAAATATATGCAATCCGGGCATCAGAGAATGGAGAACCATTAGCCTGGGCAAAAATGATGCTGGAAAAAGCATGTTTTAAAGAAGGTGCCTGCAACCCATGATCTGCTGCACAAGTGCTGAGCATCACTTGCTGAGGTGGTGGTGGTTTTTCTCAGGTGGGCAGCTGAGCTCCAACACAACCTCTCTCTCACTCCTCAAGAGGAAAGGGGGAGAAAATATGATGGAAAGGGCTCAAGGGTTGAGATAAGGCCAGGGAGATCGCTCAACAATTATTGGCATGGGCAAAACAGACTCAGTGTAGGGAGATTAGAGAAAATTATTACCTTTTTTTTAGTAGAATGGGGGCTGCAGTCAGTCTATAGCACTTCACCTCCGCTGCTCCTTCATGGTCACTCTGCCCCTGCTCCACGTGGGGTCCCTCCCATGGGATGCCGTCCTTCCCGAACTGAGCCTTGGGGGACTGTCCACAGGCAGCAGCTCTCTAAGAACTGCTCCCACATGGCTCCGTACCATGGGGTCCATCCCCCAGGAGCAAACTGCTCCAGCACGGGTCCCCCATGGGCAGCAGCTCCCCCCAGACCCCTGCTCCTGCGTGGGCTCCTCTCCACGGGCTGCAGCTCTGGCCCAGGGCCTGCTCCTGCGGGGGCTCTCCATGGGCCACAGCCTCCTCCAGGCCACATCCACCTGCTCCCCCGGGGGCTCCTCCACGGGCTGCAGCGTGGAGATCTGCTCCATGTGGGACCCATGGGCTGCAAGGGGACAGCCTGCTCCACCAGGGGCCTCTCCACAGGCCGCAGGGGAACTGCTGCTGCCTGCCTGGAGCACATCCTGCTGCATTGACCTGGGGGGCTGCAGGGCTGCTTCTCACTCCTCTCTCTCCCAGCTGCTTTTGCAGAGCATTTTTTTTTTTTTTGCTTGTTTGTTTTTCCTTTCCTTAAATCTGCTGTCACAGAAACACAACTAATATCACATATTGTCTCACCTCTGGGCAGCAGCAGGACCCTTTAGAGCCGACTTGACTAGCTCTTATCTAACATGGGGCAGCTGCTGGGCAGCCTGCTGGGGCTGCCTCTGAGGCAGGTGCTGGCAGCAGAGCTGATGTTCAGTCCTGGTGCTGGCTGCAGGCCCCGCTGCTCCCTGCAAGTGGCTATTGGGGTAAACACTGAGAGAGAAGGCTGGGTGTTCAGGATGGTCACCAGCCACACAGGGCCAGGCACTTCCAGCCCGTGGCTGTCCTCCTGGGCATGAGGAAGAGGAAGGGCAGGTTATCGACCAAGACAGAAGCCTTTTTTTTTTTTTTTTTTTTTTTTATTTTCTTTTCTTTTCTTAAAATTCTCCTATTCAGGCAACCCTTGCTGATTGAGCAGCCAGGTGAAGCAGCACTGACGGGGAGGAACACCTCGACTCGCGTGCTTTCCCACACAAGAGAGACAGGCAGGGAAGGAGGCAAGGCTTGGGAGGGGGTGCGCAGAGACCCAGGAGCCACCCAGGAGCCCGGCACACACCGGGGTAACCGTGGCCGGGGCGAGCTCGGCTCGGCAGCCCCGGGTCGGCTCGGGCTCTCGCACCGGGCAGGGGCCGGCCCCGCGGGCAGGAGCCACCGCCCCCGGCCCCGCCTTGCGCCCGGCCCCCGCCCGGCCGCCTGCCGCCGCCATGTCCGCCCCGCTGGGGCTGCTGCTGCTGCTGGGGCTGCCCGGGCTCCTGGGCGGGCGGACCCGCTACCAGCCCACCTGGGGGTCGCTGGACGCCCGGCCGCTGCCCGCCTGGTTTGACGAGGCGAAATTTGGCGTCTTCATCCACTGGGGCGTGTTCTCGGTGCCCAGCTTCGGCAGCGAGTGGTTCTGGTGAGCTCCCCGCCTCGCCCCCCGCCCCCGAAATGGCGGCCCCCGCGCCGGCGGTACCGGGGCTTGCCCGGGGAGCAGCGCTTCGGGGACAGCCCAAGGGGGTTGTACCCCAAGTGGGGCCGAGCAGAGAGGCCTGGGGCTTCATGGCCCCGGTTAGGAAGGGGCTTGCGGCCGGTACTTGCGGCCAGACGTGTGTGCAGCCCTGGCACTGCTGAGCGGGTGGGCTAACGTCAGCCCGGTGAGCAGGGGGACCAGAGCTGGAAGATGCTTTTTCTGCAATGTTCGCGAAGGAGATAAAGCATCAGAGGGAGACCGCTCAGGTGACACACTGAAAGGTCAGAAGAAGCAGGTTGCCCCAGGATCTGTGTGGGACAGGTGTTGCAGGATCCCCACAGCCTCTGAGAGGGCTTCGAGCAGTCCTTGTGAAGCCTGCATTGCTTCCCTTGCTTGACAGGCTGCCTGCTATTTTCTTGTGCACCTTCTGTGCTGGTGCTGGTTTTATTTGGTATTATCCACTTAACCGAAAGCCCAGATCCTTCAAATAATTGTAGTTCAAAGGTGGGATAAACCCCTGGGTTTGTTGAGTGTTCACTGGCTCAGGCCCTTTGGCTGTAGCCGTTTGTTTTGGCACCTTCGTTCCGTGCTCCACCAAATACTTCCTGTAGGACTCGGCGTGAGGTGCCCTGCATACGTGCGGTATGAAGGTTAACAGCTCTCCAGCAGAGCTACAATAAAGTTTAAGGGCAACATTCGTAAAACAAATCAACTTCCGTGTAAGCAAACCACTTTTTTGAAGGCACTATTTGGCTTATTCTTTACAGGGTTATGTTTAAGGGTACTAAGAGTTTTTTAATGTGTGTTTACAAAGTAATGACTCTGGGGGGTGAAAAAAAGCTAGGTTTTGGATCAAGCCTTACTCTGAGTGCCATACTCTCAGAGTAGTATTTGTACACACATTCAGGCGCAAATATTAATTTTTTGTTTTTCTAAAAACAACCCCTGGTTCTTCTTAGTTGATAAAGTTGTTTATGTCCATGTTGCCTCCCATCCGTGGGTACGTATAGGTGTGGAGCTGCTTCAGGGCTTTCTGGCAGCATGCACTATCAGTTGGTTGAGGTCCTTTGCTGACAGCTTCAAAGGGAAGGTCAGAAACGCCCATGGTCACCCACTCTGCCTTCTTCCCTTCAGAGCTGCCCAGCCTTGGTCAGTACAGTTCTAAAACTTAATCCTGTCAGAGCAGAAGCGTTCGTGTTGTTAGCCAGCTTTGACAAAGGAAAAGAAGGAAGGATGTTACCTCTCTTTATGCAATTAGATACTTTAAAATCAGAGTTGTTTTTTTTTTGTTGTTGTTTTTGTTTTTTTTCCTTCAGATTCTTGCATGGGGGAAGACTGTCACAGCCTTTTTTTTTTTTTTTTTTTTTTTCCCTCTCATTGGCTGCTAAGAGATTGCTTGCTTATGCTGAAGTCTGTTTGGGAAGGTTGCAACAAGTTCGTGCAGCTGCTGTGGTCATGCAAAGCTGAGGTCAGAGACCAGCTCAGGACGGGAGAGAGAAGCACATTTCAAACATTCAGATTCTGTTCTTCTTTTTTTTTTTCTCCTTTTTTTTTCTTTTTATTTTGTCTTTTTTGTTCTTTCTTTTTTTCTTTTATTTCTCTCACTTTCAAACTGTATTCATTTATGCCTTAATTTGCCAACAGGAGCTTTGCTTGGCTCAATTCATAGGAAGGTGAATGCTTTCAAACCTTGTTCCCCTAAATATTAGCAGTCACAACATATCTTGTTAGGCCTCCAGCAATAAGGCTGTTCATTCTGTAAGGACTGTTGCACGCTGTCTCTGGAATTGCTTTTTCATTGCTAGGTAGGGGAGAGAGCAGTCCGAAAAGAAATGGTGCTCTGTTGGCAGTTTATGAGCTCTGCCCATGGTGAGGGTGAGAGACCAACCCTTAGGCCACAGAGCAGCTCCAAACCTTGTTGAGGACGAGAACAGTTGGAGTAGTGACGTTACTGCATCGGGACTTGACAGATGAAATCCTGGGACCCTTCCAAGGTGAAATGAATAAAGGAAGCAGAGCATGGAGAAAAGAGGACAGAGAAAAGGAAGTCTCTTATTAGTAATACTGCTGTGTTCTGAAGCAATTTTATCTGGTTGCCAGTGTCATGTGCTTCCAGTGTGCATGCCGCTCAGCATGAACACAAGTAAGAGCTGATCATTTCAGTTCTCTCTTCTTTGTCTAAAAAATCACCAGCATATGTGTTTTTTATCTGTATTTTGTAGGTGGTACTGGCAGAAGGAAAAGAGAGAGCCCTATGTGAAGTTTATGGAGGCAAATTACCCACCTGGGTTCAGTTATGAAGATTTTGGGCCACTGTTTACAGCAGAATTCTTTGATCCCAACCAGTGGGCAGATATTCTGAAGGCTTCAGGTGCAAAATACGTGGTCTTAACTTCAAAACATCATGAAGGTAAGTGGAAAGCTTGTGAATGTTAGCAATTTGTGCATTTCTGTTTACTGAAGAAAAATCCCCATGAGTTCCCAGACTGCTAAGAGAGAGAGAAAGAGAAAGCTGCAGAGTTACCTGCCCCAACCCAGCCAGAGAGTTTAAAAATACCTAGGAAATGTGTTAAGAGTCAGGAAAATGCATAAACAAAGCTATGGTCATGAAGTTTGCATAGAAGGAAGAGTAGATTGTGCCGTGTTTCTCTTCTTATAGGTAAGAATGCCCGAAGTGGTGGGGGCAAGCGGGGTGAGCTTCTAGACGAGTTAATTTCTGAGTTAACTAGACAAGTTAATTTCTGATTGTTGTGTAATTTATTGCTCAAGCAATCACAAAAGTACATCCTGCACTGTTTCATGTACAGAGCTGCTGTGTGCAGGCAGTTAACTAGCTTTGTGGGTTTCCCCAGGGAATTTAGCAGTATGTTCCAAGAGTCAAGATGCTCCGCAGAGAAAAGTAAAGAAAAAGGAAGTGGTTAGAAGGCAACATAATATCAAAGAAAAGTGTAAAATACTAAGCAGCAATATGACAGTGCATTTAGTGAATGTGTTTGGGGAGATGTGGGCTCAAGAGTTGCAGCTAGTAACGTGTGAATTTTAATCCCATCTCTGACAAACAGAATCCTGATCCTGATGATGCCAGTAGCATAATTCCCACTGACTTCAAAAGAATCAAGATTCATTTAGTCTCTCCTGTAGCCTTGGGCATGAATTTTTAGCTTGTTTGTCTGGTTGATATGATTACACGTTTCCAGTTCGCAAAAATACTGCAAGATTTATTAGGCAATGAGTGTGAAGGTGAGAGCGGAGCTCCTCTGGCAGTGGCTTAAGTCTGCAGCGCAGTAGTGCCTGAAGTGCTCAGGCTGGATTGCCAAGTGCGTGAAAAGTTAAATCTCTCCTGATACCTAATGCTGAGATTTTAAAAGCTGTTTCAAGAGCTTTTGCGCTCTGCCTATATACATGTACTGAGTTGTTCTAAACGTCGAGACAAATGACTAGTGTACATTTGCATAAGATGTAAACAGAAGGGAGGAGAGTAGCCTGAATGCAAGTGAAAGCTTGTGTATTTTGCAACAGAGAGTGTCTCATCTTCCAGTTGTTGAATGTGTATTCAGAGTTCATATTTACTGCATTCCGTGAAACTCTAGTTGCCTCAGAAGCTGCTGTATTTTTGGTTAATTTCATTGGGACGTTTGAACGGAGTGAACAACGAAAGGAAGGAGTTCTAAGCACTACGGTACTAGAAAATGAACATCTATGTATAAAATATACGATGCATAAACAGATTAAAGGCATATTTTATACCATGATAAACATATTAGTACATGTGTTATTTTTATTATTTATTTATTTATTTTTTCAACATACTTCTAAATCACTTCCTGGAAGGAAGAACCATTATGTCCCTTCTTCTGCTTCGCTTTCTTATCTTTTAATTTTCTCATTGCAGGCTTTACTTTGTGGGGTTCCAAATATTCTTGGAACTGGAATGCTGTTGATGTGGGACCAAAACGAGATCTTGTGGCTGAACTTGCAACATCTGTTAGAAACAGGACCAACTTGCGTTTTGGGTTGTATCACTCCTTGTTTGAATGGTTTAATCCTCTCTTCTGTGAAGATGCCTCCAATGTCTTCAAGACAAGAAAGTTTCCAACCAGTAAATCATTACCAGAACTCTATGAAATTGTGACCAAGTACCAACCAGAAATAGTTTGGTCTGATGGGGATGGAAATGCACCAGATACTTACTGGAACAGCACTGGCTTTCTAGCTTGGCTGTATAATGACAGGTGTATCGTGATGCTATTTTAGCTCCTAATCTGAAACGCTGCTCTGTGTCTAGTTTGTCTCACTTTCTGTATATTTTGTGTTACCTGTTACCTCTACTTATGGGGACTTCACTAAATCTTAATTTTCTTGAAACTCAGAGTGCCAAGAATCCAGGTCTTCCCTAAAACTATTGAAGCTTGCTTTAGAAAAAGACTTTTATACTTCTGTTTTTTTTTAACCATGTTTGCAGATTCATCAGTTAAGATGGTAATGGTTATTCTACCTCATCATTTTCTTTCCTAAGTATTGTCAACTGCATAGGCAAACAGGATAGGGGGGATAATTTGAGAATAGGGGTGCATTGTTGTCAACACACCCCAAACATCTGGCAGTGGATATGAAGTGCAGACTGCTTAGTGGTGGGCCTCCTATCAAAGTCTGCAGCATATTTCCCCAGCAATGCCAATCTGGACATTTTACTAGCAAAGGATGAGAATTTTATTCCTGAAATTGCACTTAATCTAATAGTAATGAATTAATAGTGCAGAAGTCATCAGAATGGTAATTTCTGGGAGGGACATGGTGGTGGAGAGAGATTATGCTAGCTGTGACTGTAATTTCTAGAATAAAAATCATAAACTTAAGTATTCTTTGTTTACAGTCCAGTTCGGGACACCGTTGTGACCAATGACCGCTGGGGAGTCGGCAGCATCTGTAAGCACGGCGGCTTCTACACGTGCAGTGACCGATACAACCCCGGACACCTTCTGCCTCACAAGTGGGAGAACTGCATGACCATTGACAGGTGGTCATGGGGGTACAGGAGGAACGCGGAACTCGATGATTACTTCACAATTGAGGAACTGGTGAAGGTACAGTGGCATAAAGGAGTTGCCCACAACTCCTGCTTATTATGTTAGACTGTACATTTCAATTATACATCTATTTTAATGAAAGATATTAATTAAATAATGAAACAATGAAGTAATTTTGTTTATTTGCAGCCTAACAATGACAGCATGGAATATCTGTGTAATTCTTACTAATTTTATAGAAAATACTATGAAGAATATTATGTAGTAAAAATTCAGTCAGTTTCTTAGAAGCTATTTCCTCTGTGAGGAACTGGTCAAAGACTGATCTGGATAATCTTTGTTCTAGGATTTTTTTCTAGTGACTGCACTTCTGAGTTGACAAGAAGCAAGTCTGAAGGCTATGTTTTTTCCCCCTTCTAGCTAGAAACGTTTTATAACTCTTAACAGTCTTTCACCTAGTAGCTAGAAACTTTCCTTGCATTGCATTCCACTTTGTATTTAAAAAAACAAACAAACAAACAAACAAAAAAAACAGACATATAGATAGCCTGTGTTAATGGAAAATTGATTCCATTTGCTATTCTAAGGTATTAAAAAAGAAGACTTGAAGCTTGGAAAAACTGGATGAAAGGAAGACTTATCTTTCAGATAAAATGCATTTAATTGCAAAACTCAGCTAGTGGAGAGGAAGATTGTTGTTGTTGCTTAATCCAATTTTGTTCTTTGTATTGTCCTTGCAAAAGATAATTTCAAATTGAAGTAACCTTTCTTCAGAGGAGAAGGTCTTAAATTCATTCAATAGCTTGTCTCCAGGTATCTGTTCCTCAGACTTGTGTATCCCAGGCTGATCTCTGGAGGGCAGTGTGGATGGAAACATAAACATTTATGGACTCCCTAGAAGGATCGTCAATCTATTTGCAAATCGTCAGGTTCATAATATGGCAGTAATGTAGACTCAGTGCTAGAACATGTGATCTTTAGAGGCTGAGATTAAAAAAAAATAGTAAAATTGCCTACCTCTTTTTGTTTAAGTTACTTCGTGGATTAATAGGTCTGGGAAAAGCTGTACTCCAGGATGAATGAACCCTTTGAAAATCTAGATTAGATTTTTTTTATTATTATTACTATTACTTTATTACTATTTTTATTACTTTTTATTCTATATTTTTTTTTTATTACTACCATGTGCACAGACATGAAAACACATTGTCTTCCATCCCCGTTTTCATCCTCTTCCATCTCATTCTTTTAATAGTAGGAACATTTCATTTGAATCCCAGTGTGTGCATTGCATGTTCTAGAAACAGTTACGTACAATGTGAATTTTACAGGCACTAATGTCTATGACTACTGTGCATAAAAATGAACACCAGTTCTGTCACTGGCTCCATTTGCAAAAGGTAGAGTACTAGGAAGATCCTAATAGTACTCAGAGGCAAAACTTATTATTTTCTACATAAATTATTGAGACTGCTTCATTTTCTTCTGAATATTTTATGAAAACTGTACTAAATATGTAACACTTAGTAGCGTTTTACAGATGTCTCCATAGAACAGGGAGAGCATCAAACAGAGAAAGAATATGAAAATGCTTTTCCCTGCTTCGGTAAAAAATGAAGTGGCATTTACTAGCCCTGTTTTCCTCTCATGCAGAGAAATAATCCTATGCCTGTTCTATGGGGAAATCTCTCATGAAATTGAGAAGTCAAAATGTTAAAAAGTTGTAGGATCTGATTCTAATGTAGATTCAGTCAGATGTACTGGTGTGAAAATGTAATTGGGGTACTTCCTGCCATGCAAATTGACAGTAGAGCTTTGTTTTACGGGAGCTTCAGTTTTGTATTGACTGTTGGGATGACGTCCAAAGTCTGAGCACGCAGCAGTAACGTACCTCGTCCGATCCATCCTTCTGAAGCACCACACCAGGCTTTAGTAAGAACTTCAGATATACAATTTCATTTGCCGTGACCATATGTTCGGTGTATGTGTTTAAAAACATTTCAGCAACTTGCAGAAACAGTGTCTTGTGGAGGAAATCTCCTGATGAATATCGGGCCCACTCACGACGGTCGCATCGCTGTTATATTTGAGGAGCGCCTGAGGCAAATGGGAGCCTGGCTGAAAGTCAATGGAGAAGCCATCTATGGAACAAAGCCGTGGAGAGCGCAGAACGACACGGTCACACCAGACGTGTGGTAAGGCCAATATACAGGTTGTGTACAGCAGTGGGGTGTGTGTGGAAATTACTAAATTCTTAATGGTGCGATACTAGAGAAATCACCAGCTTGCTTTGTATGCTCTGAAGAAATGAACCCTTTTGTCTATTTAAAAAACTGCATGGAAGTGTGTATAAAAATGTATGTGGACAGTGGGTGTCAGAGAATGTAGTATTGGGATGATGCCAGGGCTGAAGGGGGGGTTGCAAGAATTTCCTTAATGATCTTGTGCTTACTAGTGGAGCTGGCAGCAGAAAAAAAAAATAAAATTAAAAATAATCCAGACAAAACTACCATGAGGTGTTGTTTATATAATAGGGATACTTTAGATAAAGAGAGGTGAGAAAGGAACTAGAAATCTAGAAAACTAGAAAAATGTATTTAAGGTAAAAACACGTAGGAAAATAATAGCAATTGTTTGGTTAGTAAAAAGCTCAGCCATCCTCTGAGCTCTGCTCTGGCTTTGTGCTTCCTAGCTGCTATAGCTCCATAGTGATCCATGAGGCTTTTATTCTGACCCTCTTCTCTGCCTCACTTGGCTTTCTTGAGTCCTGCTCCAAGTACGCTTTTGCTGTCTGGCCATAGCCTTGAAATTGTTGACTGTTTAGTAGAACCACTTTTGAGAAAAATAAAAAAAATGTAACTAAAATGAAGGAAGGTGGGAAAAATATTTCAAGTGTATGCTGCAAGATGTACAAGGATGCCATGTGGATAATGTTTGATGAAGTTCAGTTTTTAAAAAATTAACAATGCCAAGTGGAAGCTTTGTTGTTGCACATGCTCCTAGGAAATTCTTCAGTGTAAAATCTGTATATTTGTCTATAGATGTGAATTACAACATTTTTCTGAATATAACCCACAATTATCTGTTAATGATTCACCTTAACCCCCCAAATCCTCCTCCTTATATGACAAGGCAGCAATGAATTACTATAAGCTTGCTAAAGTTACTAGAGGTGTTTACTTCTAAATAAATTTCTTTAATACTCTCTCTTACCTCTAGTTTGTGGGAATGTGTTTTCAAGGAATAGTACTTTATTAAAGGGTATAGACTGCATGAAGTGAAGGTTATGCATGTGAAAATGTAATTAATGCTGACTTTCCAAATCAGTTTTTTTCCAGTCTTGAAAGGATGGTATAGATCGCTTCAGAAAATTTACAAGGAAAGACTGAAATGTGTTTCTGTTCCCCATTTCCAACCAGGTACACATTCAGACCCACGGAAGGCAAAGTTAATGCCATCTTCCTTAACTGGCCAATCTCTGGGACTCTGGAACTCGGTGAGCCACAGGCTAAGCTTGGAGAAACACAGGTAAAAACCTCTTCCCACCCTGTGTTTAGAACTGTGAGGTTTTTAACACATTACGAGAAATGAACGTGCTCTGAAGGGATGTGGAAAACAACTCCAGGATTTGTCATGTTCCATCAGCATTTATTTTAGTTTCTGGCATCTTTGGGAATGCATAATTCTTAGGACAGAGTACTTTGGAAGAGACCCAGCAACATGTTATTTTTTGTTCTGGGACGTTCCTTGTCATAGTCCTCCCAGTGGGATATTTCTTCTTAAAGTTAGACCGAGTTGTTGCTGGGATATATTTTAGCTTTCAAACTAAGGATCATAAAAAGAGGCCAAGTAGCAGGAAAGCAATGGGGCCACCTCTCTCGTTTCCACTGTAGAATCTACCCCAGGATGACCTTTCTTTATAAATACCCACCCTCATGATACTGTAATTGCTGTAATGGTCCAGTAGTTTCACGTGAAAGCCTTGCACAAAAGGAATGCGCACAGAGGCTTTGGTTGCCCGGGAGTATAAAACAGTAACTGGATGTGACCCTAGATGTGCGTGTCAGAGCAAGCAGGGGGCAGAAGCTGAGGATGCTGATACTGCACCTCCAAGTAGCCTGACCCATTAGAAGCAAAATTATAGAGCAGAACAGATGGTGCTCAGGACTTAATATCCACACTGCTGCACTTAAAGGGTTTGCTTTGGCTTAGGTCAGTTCTGATCTCATGCACTGGATGCCCGCTAGCTGTTGAAGTGCATTGTGTTTTTCTGGACTGTGGCTTCTCGTGTAGTTTCATCTGAAAAAGTACCTAATTTTCAGTGAGGTGGCTCTGTGAGAAGGTGAAGAGAGTCACTTCAAAAACACTCCAAACATGGTGTAGAATACAAATGTAGAAGTATCTTGAATTTTGGAGAGGCACCTGGACTATCTGTGCACAACAAAGTCATGTTCCTCAGGGACAGAGACGTTTTCAACCATTTCCTTAAGCTGCTCCACTATTTTTAACATTTCACACTAGCTAGCATACAGGTCTCCCTGCAAAACATTGTTTTTAGTGGGGCAGGTTCTTCAGTCAGCTTTGAAATGTCTGGCTGCACTCTGTAAGAAATGTCGATGCTTATTCACAACTACAAACTCCACCGCAGGAAACAGACATTTCACAGCCTACCTACCTGCTGAGACCCAAATTCCATACCAAATACTTCTGACGGAGGTTTATGCACCTTTTACAGACCTAAGTACTGATTTAGACAAAATATCACTAGCTGTATTACTTACATACCGACTTCACAGATCTTTTTCCTTTACTTTTATTCATTGTCTTACAGTAATTTGGTTGTTAATAGCATTTATGGATAATCAAAAAGCAGTGATGGAAGAACACTTCCCCTGATGAAAACGCAATTACATGCACTCTGAAAATCCATTGTTCTCACTGTCCTGTTGGTTTCTATTTCAGGTGAAGCTTGTTGGCTACAAGGAGCCACTGAAATGGATTGCATTAGGAGAAAAGGGAATGATGATAGCGCTACCTCAGTTAACGCTTAAGCAACTGCCATGTCAGTGGGGCTGGACCTTGCAACTGACTGACATAAAGTGAGCTGTACCTTGGAGCCCAAGGTTTTTTCCTGCCCATCTTCTTCGCTGCACTGTTTTTTAATTCTTATTTGCTTGACTATCTTTATTAAAATAAAAAAGTTCTAAAGGGTGGAATGAAACAAACCTCAAATGAAATCCAGCACTAGATCTTTACATCTGCGTACAACTTGTTTCTTTGAACTTGTGTGAATAACTGAGCATCTACCTTGCCAAGAAACTGGCCAAAAAAAAAGAGTGGTCAAGTTGAAAAGGAGGGAAGAATAGGGGCAGAAGATTTTTTTTTTGTTTTGTTTTTTAAGCCATGAGAAAGAACGAAAGCTAGATCAAGCTTATATTCAACAGATCAGGCAAGTGCACAGGTAAGTTAGTTGCACATCTTTAAAGCAAGAAATCTAACTCCCACAAACCTGCATTGTGAAAACCTGTCAGTTTTAGAGAAAAGAATGACCCTGTTTTGTGCTACCACTGGTGGCTGGTAGTTTCAGGTGAGCTGAATAATGCATCTGCAAGAACAATCTTTTAAAGGTGAGGAATTCATCGCCAATGCATGGAGGCAAGGCATATGTACATTTTAATTATCTTGAGAATCACTAATCTTACACACTCCTACCTTTGAGTAATTGTCTATTGAGTAAAGGGGGGGGGGGTTTCTGTTTTGTATAATTTCGTAGGTTAAGGCTGACTCCTGTTTACATCCATTGTTTTTACAGTTACCAGGGTGCCTTCTGTGGCCCACTAAACAATCAACCCCCCCCATATATTTCAACTTTTTTTTTTTTTTTTTTTGAGAAATAATGAGGAGTTGCTAGGAATCCTCAGCTTTGGCAGAAAGACAGCATCTTAAGCAGAGGGTGGATTGTGTCCAATTTGAAAAATTCCCAAACTCATCATGTGTCAGGATTAGTAATTGTAGACCTGCAGCATGAGGTTTGCAAAAAGGGGGAGATACAGGACAACAAAAAGCATGAATAGTTTTAATGTAGACTTTTTTTCTTTTTCCTGAGTTCTGCGTTTATTAACATTACTATTACAGACTTTAAGTAATGGGCCCATAAGGTATTGCCTTTTCTGCTAGTAACGTTATCACACGTACAAATTTTACATTAAAATATTTTATTACAATACAGACAATTGGGCTCAAAATTAATACAAATTAAGCTAAAATATTTACAAGTTAATGTGTACAGTGTAGCTGTTTGAACAGCATAAGCAAGGACTTCTAAAAATCCACGTTATTTTAAGTAACAAAGAGAGCACCCTCCCCCCCAGCCTGTTCAAGAGGCATGTGCATCTGTTGGCAAAGGCTTTCTGAAGAATGAGAAACCCTCTGGAATAACATTTGTAAAGTCAAGGAAAGAAGACTTTTTCTTTAGAGAAAGAAAAATCTGGCGGAAGAATAGAAAAGCTGTACTTCATACTACTATTCTTAGATCACCGTCATTTGTGTTTTTCCCAAAACCTAACACACCCCAGACAAACAAGCTACTTTTTCTTAAATAACTTGTTGTAATACTGCCACCAGATGCCTTCCAGATGCAATAAAAATAATCAAATGAATTATGCAAGAGTTTAACAACTTTTTAATAGAAAAGTCTTTACATATAGTGATTCTTTCAACAAGAATATTTTTAATGGGTGTTTGAAACAGAATTCTATTAGATTGAACAAATACGGGCTCACTCCCAGTTTTTTCAGTATGTTCTTTCTGCTGGTCTACCACTCCTACACCATTATAAAATTAACCCAAAGCTCATCAGTAGTCACACGGGCTGTGTTATAAATACATGATCTATTCCTAGTAGTGTGCAGCTCATTTCTCTAGTTGCTGAGGGGTACTAAAAGCTTCGTAAACATTAGCAGCAAAATCTTTCACTTGTTCCATCATCAGTAGGTCCTGGAAGAAATTTAAGGAATCAATTTGCTTAATCAAAAACACACCCACCACTTCATCAAAAGCACACAGCCACTTCGCTGGTTTTGCTGCAGCGCATGATTGCACTCATCATGAGAAAAGCACCTGGCACTCCCACAGAGATCTAACTCAAATTTCTTGCATTAGAAAGGTTGATGAAGAGAACATCAAACACAACCAAGTTGAGACCTTTTTCTGCTTCTGCACATTTTAGTAAAAGGAAGAGATTCCATGAAGAAAAGTCTTTTTGGAAGATAACAACTTTACAAAAAGTTTAAGTTATGCCAGTTCCTACTTTTTTTTTTTCTAAGCTATTGAAATTAAACAAAATGTGATACGTTACCTAAAAAGAAATAGACAACATCTCTAAATTTTATTTGGGATATTTTAAATAAAGTATGTTTTTTACCTGAACAAAGTGACTGGGTGTTTCACTGCATACTGAATGGATCTGTCCATTTATTATTGGAATTATCTTGGCTAAAGGAAGACTGACACTGGAAAGACTAGAAGAGAACAAAAATTACTGATTTAGACCTGCTCTGATGTCAGGAAAACGACCGAATGGTGATTATTACAATTCTAAATAATTACTACTACAAAAGTAAGAGTTGGAAGAACTTAGTTTTGCATAGGCCACAAACTGGAGTATACAAATGAAGGTTTTGTCCCTATTAAGTCTTTCATAAAATACAGAAAACTACCAAAGCGAATTTTATCCTGCCTGTTGGTGTACCTATTGCACAGTTTCACACTTGCATCACATGTGAGGGAAACACGGTTTAGCTGCAGTCTATGTGTGTGTACGTAAGGAAACAGTTGTTAGATGCGTCAGTTTGCAATCTCACAGTCTTTCAAACTTGAAACCAAGCCTAGGAGAGAGAGCCAACCTAAAGCCTTTTGGATATTCTAAGCATTGCAAATAGTCTACATTTAAATACAAACTTAAGACTCGAGAGCCATTAGTAATTAAAATAAACATATATAAGCTAGTTATTATTCAAAGTCTTCATTTTAATATTTTAGACATATTTCTAGGATTTGAACTCAGCTTTCAGGTTTCTAACACACTGTACTGTTCTACAACCAGGTTAACTTCAGAATAAAAGCTACACTTCTACAGTCCTTTGGGAGGAGGCAGAAGATCCTGAATATTGTTTTCAGCATAGCAGTCAGAAAACAAAAGCTCTGTCGGTACTTATGCTTACATATATTTGGAGAACCACAGTAATGCCCAATTTCCTTGAGAACTACAATAATTAACAGACAGCGGGGCGTATAGAGCTCTCTTTCTCCTGGCCTTACAGGGGAGTACTGCAAGTACATCTTTCGGTAGTCAGCACCAGTGGTGTAAATCCTTCAACCTAGAAAGGCAGTCTGCTTGTACAACACTAGGAAACACTGCTAGTTATAGGTCTTCCGATTCCTGTTACATCTGCAAGTAATGGTGGGGAAGATACCTCAGGAAAATTCTATCAAGCTCATGGGTGAGAAGAAACGCGCAATACTCCTAGCTCTCTGCTTGACTGAAGTGAGGGCATGGTATTTATTCTTGAAAAACAGGAAACAGAAGTCTTTCCAGCATGAGAACTTCAACAAGGCAAGAAAATCACTAGCCCTTTTTAGAATTCACTATGAGGCCAAAAGAATTACCATGTAAGAACCACAACAAAAGGAGACATTTACCTATTTACAGAGCCGTTCTGAGACAGGTCCTGTTCAGTAGGTCTGAAAAACTCCGCCATGTTGTCCAACAGTTGACTGAATCCTCTGTTTAAACACGTGCTCAAAACTGTACTGAAGTCTGGACTGAAAAAGTAAGTAAGTGCTGTTTTCATTCCTAAGATTTATTTTTCCAAACTTAAAAAAACCTGCAAATCTCAAGAGACCAGCTCCCCAAGTGTCTCCACAGCAAAGCAGTCAACAACCTAAACTGTACCCTCGAGTTACTAAAAGACATAAATCTAAAGCATTCCTCACTTCTCTGCTTCATACCAAGCAGTAACACAGAAGGGACCTGTCCTTAAAATGCCCCAGATCTCTAGCAGTTAAATTCTAAGCATATTTTGGCTCAGTTCACTGCTATTCAATGCTTGTCATAAAAGCCTCACTGCAGTAGCTCCTGTAGAAGGATGCGTATGACCATTCATAAAACCATGCGTTAAAAACTAATTCTGATAAATCAAAACTGGTGTTCATTTTACCAGAGCAAGTAAATGCAATAAAATGACTCTCAATTTACCCTGCTATAACAGAAGAGAAGTACTCCTCTGTTGCTACGTAAGTACAGAAAATGTGAGGAAGAGATAAGGGGAAAGACGTCCTCATCATCTTATTAAAGCAGGATTGCTTTTTATAAATGAATTTCAGAACACTCCTATTTTGAAAATCCCAGCCTGCGATTAGTGAATATAAATCAATACTTCATGCAGCACGGTGGCTGAACGGTCACATTTTGCAAATGAAACTTCACCAGCTTTTTAGATGAAACTAATTGTCTTATATAAACTATAGTTGTGAGGAGGAGTTTAATATGCACAGAGAATATTTCTGTATACCTTTCTAGCATATCTCTGGTTTCATTAAGTAGCTTAATTGTAGCAGTGTCTCTTTCTGTGAGTCCACAGGCCTAGAAAAAGCAAAGACACATGCTATTTAGTGAGAAATAGATTGGCAACTCTGTAAGAGCAGAAGTAGAATAGCTTTGTACCATGGAATTAAGTCAAGATGAGTGTTAAGTCAAATCTATTTAAAATAAAAGATTTGTGATAGTAAATCAGATTTCTTGATAATTTGTGCATGTGCACAGATTGCTGTGGTTTTTTTTGTTGTTGTTGTTTTTTTAGCACTAGCAAGAAATACCAGACCAATCAAGCAGGACGTTTTCTACTTTTGACTACCAGAAGTGCCATAAACACTGCATGTTAGCATAAGTTAAAAGATAAATGCACGCGGTCACACAATGAAGTCTCAGTTTCATCTAGCAGTAATACAAATTAAGAACAAGTTTTCACCAATCCCTGATGTGGCTGGAGACAAACACCTTCAGAAAATTTCAGAAATTAATGTTACAACTGAGATTAGATGCACCTTTCTCTTGACTCCAAGACTTTACTTTCCAGCCCAAAGCAACTGAAGACTCCAGCACACCATCACTTCCTTCCAACAAAGCATCTCTCTCAGAGATGCTACAGTTGGCCACGCTCTTTGCTGGTACACAAGTACAAGGTAATACAGTTTCTGTTAGGAAAGTGTTAGGCTGTACCATGTTACAGCATACGTTACAGACTAAAAGCCGAACTCTGGGTGTTTCTGATTTCAAAGCTGACATTCTGAGGAAGACCCTTGTTTTCACTTGAGTCTGAAGAAGGTAGGAGATAAGGACACTTTACTTACAAAGGAAGAGGCACGATCATTTATCAAAGATACTATTACCATGGTGCAACTGGAGGACTGTTATGCACCCCTCCCTCTTCAAAATAAACACGGGCAGGTGAAAAACTGAAACAAGTACCTGGGTAGCCAAGGGGTTTTCTTCATCTGGCATCAGATAATGACATAAAGGAGAATGAGGTGCACTCTGATCTGAATCTTTATGTTCCACTACTTTCCTGATATCTTTAAGTTTCTGTTCCAGCTCCAGAAGGGAAAGGGCATGCTTAAGGGAAATACTGGAAAGGAAAAAGTGTTAATTTTGCAGCCAACATTGTAACGATGCATTGTTTATCTGCTGATAACATGCTCACAAATAACAGGATCCCAATCTGCTAAGTTGGTTTGCAATGTCAGGCTCACAGCCTGTCAAAATCTTTGTCTGAATAAAGTCAGTAATGCCTTCCTTGGTTTTGATTGTAATAAAGCTCATTGTTTTGGGAACTGCTATCAAAGTAAAGACGAAAAGCTAACCACAGAAAAATATAGACTCTTACCTTCCAAAAACTTTATGCACAGCTTGTTTAACAATAGTTATTAACTCAGTCAGTCCTAGAACAAGAAAAGTGTCAGAATTATTATAAGGTTTCACTCAAGTCTAGAAAAAAGTAGCACTTTGTAAGTGTAGTGGTTTATAATAAGCACCATACCATCTCCTAAAAGGTGCTGAATACTTGATAAATATTGCTGCTGAACTTCAGGGGGAGCTAGCGGTGTCTGTGGGGGAAAAAGAAACAGTTCTGTGACATGTCAACAGTAGACAACACCACAAAACCCATTTCAAACAGGTTGCAAACACTTTCCTTAATATTTTAATACTATGTAGCAGATGGATTCCCCCATTATCAATGCAGCTCTAGAAAACAACTACATTTGATTTCTCTGATAAAGAGAAGTCCCTTCTTAATCACAGTAGTTTCAAAACAGAATAAGGAGACGAAAAATTTCTTCAAAGAAAAATTGAGAAAGTGAACGTCAAAAATAAATCATGATTTCCCTGTAGTCTTTCAGTTTGCTGTGGCCATCCTTCCAATCACATGTGAATCATCACGGTCAGACATGTAATGGCCACGGCACTTGCCCATCCACCTACCAACTTTGTCATTATACTCAGGCAGACCGCAAGGAACAGCAGGACACTTTTCAGAAGATCCAGATACGCACTTACAGGTTGTCATATTTGAACTGGGAGACATGAGTCCCAAATCGTCTCCTTTCTCACCAGTTGGAGGCTGTAGTTTCTGATTCTCCCTTCCTGCCATCAACCTGTAGATCTTTGAGTTCTATGGCACTGCTGTCTTCCATGCTATACAGACATCTTTTCCATTTTTGTAGCACAGAAGAATCTTAAAAATCTTCTTTCACTTTTCATTCACATAGGAAAGTCTCTTAAAAACTGTATTGCAAATAGAATGAGACCCTCCATCTTGCTAAGAATGACACCTGGTGGAATAGGATATTTAAGCTCAACCCTAACCAAAGCCATAGAAATCCCCTGACGGAAAAGCAGCTTTCAGGAATTGAGAGAAGATCCCAACTTGCTCCAGCAGAGCACCTCAGAGTTGGTCCCGTCAACTCACTCTTCTTCTGGAAAAGTGGCAGAAAGGAAACATTTCTACTCCAGATCCTCTTGTCTATAAAAGCTTTTTTGGACTTTACAAAATGAAACATGATCTCCATCATCTCTGGCCTCCCTAATGAAAGCTTTTCTAAACCCTCAGACCTGCCTTCACATGCTGTTTTTCCTTGACTCTCAGCAAGAGATACCACAGAGGGGCGTATGACAACTAATCAAGATTTGCACCCATTATTTTCAGGTGATCTGCTCAACAATACACAAATCTTACTGTGGGTATTTGCTTCCTCTAGGGTTCACTGTTATTGAGCAATGGATACAACATGTAAACAAAACCCATTCTACTTTGCTTGGCCCCATCAAGAAACATTTAGGTAAATGACCTTTTGGAGTTTAAAAATAGTCAAAACTTCTAAGAACATTTTTCTTTAACTCTAGAAAAAATTAACTGGGGGAATTAGTGTGCAAGCTACGAAGAGCTAAGCATTTATACATACTTGCATACTTATCCTGGATCATTCATACAGTATTACTGTTTCACAAAAGACTAATGAAAGCAAAAATTGTTTTAGCTTGGCATTCAGATATGAAGAAGCCTTCTTCAAGCAATACAAATACAGACAAAAAGGTATTATTTGATACTGTTTCTTACAAAATACTAGCAATAACACCAAATCATCCAAATTTAGTAACTATAATAATTTATCAGTATACCTTACTATCAGGAATACTTTCACATGTTCCACTCTTAGAAAACTCTCAGTTTCATTCAAGCTATGCCCTTTTTATCTAAATAATTCTTTCACCTCCAAGAACATGGAATTTCAATTTTTGAAACAAAACAAACTTACTGTGCCGTTCTTGCAGACTGCAGCATTATCTAGGTAGATGTAACCACCAATAATATTTAATTGGACTCGCAAAAGAACTACTAGCATACAGGTACTGTACACCGCCACAATGCTTCTTGTGAAACCTTGAACAGAGACAAAAAATACTTCAACATCAATGAAAAAAGTGTGAGTCAGGAGGAAGAGTACCCTCCAAGACTCAAGAAGTGCTAATGATTCTTAAATACATAGCAATTTCTCTCATTGGTTGTCGTAACATGTATTTTCATAACATACACAAAATGTTCATGAGTCTAGTACGTACAGCAGCTACAGCTAAGGTGTTGTCCTATTTAAATCCAAGAATCATAGAATATCCCAAGCTGGAAAGGGCTCACAAGGATCATCTAGTCCAGCTCCTGTCTCCACAAAGACCACCCAAAAATCAGACTATGTCTGAGAGCACTGTCCGAACACTTCTTGAACACCATCAAGTTTGCTGCCATGACCACTTCCCTGGGGAGCCTGTTCCAGTGCCCCATAGTCCTATGTTAATATAATTTAGCATGTTACACAAGTTATTTTGGAAAAAACAAACAAACAAAAAACACTGTACAAGCTGCTCCAGAAAGCAACAGTGCTGTCAAATCCTCCTTTGTCATTAGGCCACAAAATACACAGAGTATGTCAGTCCTCATCATGCAGTCAAGACACAGAAGGCATAACAGCAGCTTCAGAGAAAGAAAACTGTTACCTGAGGCAGAAGCAGATTATATTTACATATAGAAAATGATAATGAGCATCAGCTACCAGCTACCAGGTAGCAGAGGATGTGTGGAAGTGACAAATAAATTTGGATGAGTGCTGAGTAGCAAGGACACAGGGAAAACAAGAACCAGATCAAAAGCAGGATCTATAGGTGTGTTGAGAAAAGAAGATAACTTTAAGGAAGGAAAGAAAACCAGAGAGGCAGTGGTGGTGGTGGGGATAACAAATGGCACTAAGGAATCAAAAGTAGTGAACAAAAAAAAATAAAAGCGTCTCAGTAATATTTCACTACATAGTAATCTGACTTCACTATTATTGTCTTCCTTCCACTGCTCCCACCAGCTAGTACATAAAAAGATGAACGATAGGGTTCATAACCACTGCTGTAATGGTCATCTCAAACAGGCTCAAGAAGAGAAAAATCACTGGCTGGCCTGCATTCCTGAGAGATGTGATTTTTCTGTGGTGGTACAGAAAGTCTGCACAAAGTGTTGTAGAGCAGGATAATGTGAGGGCCAATAAGATTCTTCAAGGTGGTTTTTGAGCATCTGATTTCCCTGGGGGATATGAAAAAAAATCCTTAATGAGGAGCTTTGGCAGAGCATGGAGGAGTTTGCTGTGTAGTATGCTACATTATCTTCATATCTACTGAAAGTACAACTCACTGTAGTGTGAAGTGCTCATTTTAAAGCGTATAAAAGATTTTAAAATTTATATTAGATATTATGTAGATGTAATCTTTTATTTACACTTACTTATTATCTTTAAATCCTCCCATATTTCTAACTTGTTTGCTGGCCTGTGGGAAAAATAAATGCAAATATTAGCCATTGTATATTTTACTTGGAAATTAATAAACATATTAAATAAAACTGCAGTGCTCTAAGGCAAGTTCATTAAACTATTATAATTATTCACATCGGATTACACCTACATTGATTTGCCTCGTTCAAGAAAACAGTCTATAAACTATACTTTACGAAGTCACAGGAAAAATATTCACATTTCAATGTGTAAGTGTAGCCTTTATTGATGACAATTACATACAGTTATATTATCAATTTTGAGTTCCTACGCTAAGCAGTTAGAAAAAGCCCACTGATGGTACAAAGTGGTAAGTCTTTTCTGGGGCCTTGATCCTGGGTATGTTTAACACAGACCTCAGTTCAGTAAGTATGCACAGGTAATCTACTTGTGCGTAAGCAGCACAGGATCAGAATTTCTATCCTACTTTCTTACAGGATTTACCATTGCCTGGCTTTCTATTAAAGTTCAGACTTGATCATCTAAAAACGAATAGATCATGACCATCTGTGGAAAAGGAGTCTTGCACCACTCACATAAATGCAAGGGTTTGTTCTTTTCTTGAAAAACATTTACCTTTCTGACCCGACTGATTCCTAAGATTATGTATATTTTGCAGTCAAAAAGCAAGGCTGCAGATTGTATAGAATCAAAGAACATCCTGAGTTGGAAGGGATCCACAAGGATCATTGGGTCCAGCTCCTAGCTCTGCACAGGACCACCCAAAAAGCAAACCCTATGTCTCAGAGCATTGTCGAAATGTTCCTTGAACTCTGTCAGGCTCGGTGCCATGACCACTGCCCTGGGAAGCCTGTCCCAGTGTCCAACCACTTCTGGGTGCAGAACCTGTCCCTAACCCCCAGCCTGACCCTCCCCTGTCCCAGCTCCATGCCGTTCCCTCGGGTCCTGTCGCTGTCCCCAGAGAGCAGAGCTCAGCGCCTGCCCCTCCGCTCCCCTCGTGAGGGAGCTGCAGGCCGCCATGAGGCCTCCCCTCAGCCCGCTCTGCTCGGGGCTGGACAAACCAAGGGACCTCAGCTGCTCCTTGTACATCTTGCTCTCCAGACCCTTCACCATCTTTGTAGCCCTCCTTTGGAGGCTCTCTAATAGTTTTATGACCTTCTTATATTGTGGTGCCCAAACCTGCACACAGCACTCAAGGTGAGGCCACACCAGCGCAGCGCAGTGCAGGACAGTCCCTTCCCTCAACCAGCCAGCCATGCTGTGCCCAAAGCACCCTAGGACATGGTTCTGCCTTTTGGCTGCCAGGGCACACTGCTGGCTCGTGTTCAACTTGATGTTGACCAGAACCCCCAGATCCCTTTCTGTGGGGCTGCTCTCCAGCCTCTTGTCCCCTACTCTGTGTGTATAAAGACATCTGGACCACCTAAGACATATGACATATTTAAAACTACTAACCAGACACAATTTTAACAATACAGCAGCAGTAGCAGAGATAAGAGCAAGCTAACCATCCAAGAAATTTAATCAACCATTCCCTTCTGTTAAGCAGTTAGTAAAAAACGGGTACTGTATCTCTGTTGTGGAGGAAACCATTTGTGAAAGTAATTTAGGGAAACATTTAGTGATTTCTTGGGATGAGAAGTATTTAAATATTTAGCACAGACAGTTCAGATTAACCTGTGCTTAGATTTTACAGTAACATAATTTATTAAAATAACACACTTTTCATTAGAAATCTCCTTACAGGCCCAGTTAACCATTAAGGAATGTTTTTATCTTTCTGAAACAAACACGTGCTTTGGCATTAGTTTGACCATTATATCACTTACATAAACAATTTTTAAGCTCATTGCTATCAAATAATGCAAATGAACAGATATTTTTTATGAACTATTACATCTATTAAAGCACTATTAAGCACTCCAGAAAGTAGAGAGAGATTAAAAAAAGATAGCTAGAAGAGATACGAGAAGGATCCACAGCACGTACAAGGACAGTTCACACACCTTACATTATGCAAGCAAAATCAACTGTTTTAAAAGCCATTCAAAAGCCAAACAAAGAGTTAAAAAAAAAAAAAAAAAAAAAGAGAAGATACAGTAATACTTCTGTAGGTGAAACACATGACAGGACTCAATTACACCTTTTACTTATAAGTGGTAAATTTTCCATGCCAACTGAAGCAAGACAAAGAAGCCAATACATCAACATCAGCCAACTACATTTCCACCCATTATGTCAAAACATATTTAGAGCTCATGCTTACAAAGTTGCTCCTCACAACATAAGGCAACAACCAGGTAACAGCTTAATATTGTAAGCATTAAGCCTAAGTGGAAATGGGTATTTTAGTCTTCATTTGCTGCAACTTACTAATACTCAGCTGCTACTCAACTTTTATTTCACATTTTTTTATTTGGAATACCATTATCGGCTACAGAAGGAAGGCAGTAATGCAAAAATAAACTAGAGGTTTGGAATAAAGCTTAGTGTTGAATAAGTGGGAGATAGGTAACACCTGCAAGACTGCAGCAGAAACTACTTTACCTGATCTCATTTAACCACATTGCTTTGAGAAGAGGAGGAGGACAGACAGAGCAAGAACATCAGTGGTCTTGAGTGGTGCTCCCTGTCTAAAAATTTCTCTGGAAGATTGACAATGTCCAACCTAACCCTGGCCATACCAAATTACTAAAACAATGTAAAAAGGATTTAAATTTAATAACTGACAGGATTTAAGATAAAGCAGTTGATGTAAGGAATAACATAATAAGATCTTCTCCTAGACAATATAACAAAGAGACTGTATCTTCAGAGACATTAAGAAAGGTAAATCTCCCCATCTACCCTTTTATATATTGACTGACACTGGAAGAGTGTCCGGAACCCTTTGATTTGTCTTCTGAAATCAAAGTGGAAAGAAAACAAATCTATACCTTCACATGTAACATGAGAAAGCTCCTTGAAAGACTCACTTTAAAAGCTAATTCTGAAGCCTCGTTTCATTCAACCTCTTATCTGCCCCTCCAGATCAAAAAGTTTAAGCATCTATTTAAAACTTTCTAAGCATAAGTAAAAAAGGAAGCATTAAGACACAAACTCTAAGATAGACTCTAAATGGATGCCCACACTTATAGGATACTCATGACCTCAGCTGCATGCACTATTGGAATTCAGAAGTGTGTCACTGTACCTGTAAACTGCTCTAACTAGTCAAACAAGTTAGAGATACCAGACATATTTGGATAAAACAATACATGCTACAGAGAATAAACTAAGCCATTACTTGTCTTTACCAGGGAACAAGGGATTACAAGCAGTTGTAGACTATTCTACTGTACAGTCCAGAAGACAAATCTGATCACCCACAACATCTATTGTTCATTCAGGTTAATTTGTCATTAAGTAAAATTCTTATTTTGGCAAACATTAAATATTCCATACAAGCTAACTTTTCCAATTTCTTGTTGTTTGGGATAAGTAATCCTCAATTACAGTAGCCAGTTCTCAGACCCACTATTACAAAAACATAATTTAGGCTATAATTCCTATTTTAAATATCACATTCTGTTGTACTGTTGTAAGAGAGTTTTTTTTGACTGAAAAAAGACAATGCTAGCATAGGTAATTTATTAAATGCTGGACAGATGAAGTTACAGCTATATAAATAAGTTAAGTGAGAGGTAAACTGGAAAGACAGTCTTGAGTGAGTCAGAAAACCCATGTTAATTTCCTACATAACACTTCTCCTTGCTAAATGCCAAGCAGCTTTTAAGGTATGCTATTATGCATTTTATGCATTTAAAAAAATATGCCATTTGTTCTTGCAGTTATAATGAGAACAAAGGTGTTTTCTGACAGGGAGACATTTGTCTTAAATTATGACATGCCCCTATTGCTTCTTATAGCTCACTTCCATTTGTAAACTCATTTTGGATACTTCCCACTACCATTCACGTCTGACCTTGATGAGATTACACAAACATTTTTACAAACGCAACAACAACTCAGTCAAGATGCAGTTTAAGAGAAGACTAGATACTGTAAGTACTTTATCTGTCCTAAACAAAATCAACAAAAACCACGGCTCCCATTGCAGCATCTTAAAGTAACAATTATTTCCAGTAATGTTTGCAGAATGACAGCCATACCTTTCAAACTATATCTAACATAACACAAAATATTTATGTAGTAATTTCAAAATATGTTAAGTGATTCAATGGGACACAAGAACAAAATGCTTCACGCTCTCTACATTATAAATACATCATTTGAAAAAAAATATCTTGTGATCAAAACAAGTTATATTTAACACAATGAAACCGTCTTACCTATTTTTAAGAAGAGATGTGAGACTCTCAGAATTTAATTGATGCATTAAGGTATCCCTCAATGTTGGGAGCATTGACAGCACTGTTATTAAAAGAAAAAAAAATACAAAAAAAAAAAAAAAACTGTCAACATAAAAAAATCATAAATCCATACCCCGCTCTCACTCAATAGCTGCTACAGGGTTGGTCCTATTTGCTCAACAAGCAAAGTTGGGAGGACAAACAACATAGGAAATCCTGGAAGTACTCAGAAGTGCAATTACCTGCTTGCCTCTTGCTATTTTGGGCACAATGATGCCCTTATGTGGCTACATAGCTTTTCCTAGTCTGTCTGCAGACATGTACTCACATCCTGCAGGTCTGCATACACATGCCTTCAACTCTGCTGAAGAACTGGTGAAAATCTACACTGCTGCATTTCTCCAAATGGGAAGAAAAATTTGATTATTTTTTTTTTAAACAAGAAAACTTAAAAGATAGATTTTAAACAAAGGAAAGCTGGTGGGATCAAGTCCTTGACTTTCAGAAGATTCAAGGTCTCATCTGCTGTTGTACTATGGGAACAGAAAACAATAAATAAGCATGCAGGTAACAAAATAAATACTAGGAACAAAATATGAAAAATCTTGACAAGAATGCATGCTGCCAGACAGAATGTACTTTGCACAAAGAATGGCAAAGAAAAACTTAGTCCTTGCAGTAAAATCAATCCCAGCACTACCAAATGGAAAAGAAAAATGAAATACAAATTGGTCAGGGTAAACAAGGGACGCAGAAACCATTTGCAGCCACTTGAGAAGCCATTACAAATTTCAACAGAAGAAAATGCTGCCCAATTTGTTTTATAGAAATACAAGCCATTCAAAACTATTTGTAAGAATGACAGGGATATTTTTCTTTTTAATTCTACCCACATCCTCTAAACAATCCAAAGACAAATGCTAGAATAAAATCACTTTTCATTCTTGCTCCCCATATAGTGAGGTACTTTTTAACTGTTCAAGTGTAGTTAACTGTTCAAGTGTAGGGAATTACTGGACTGATATGCTTCTTATCTGTAAATAAAAGTTACCCACACAGATCTGTGTAGCTTACTACAGATTTACTATAATGAATAAGATAATTAATTGTGCTTTAAGTTCTGGGTGCTGCTTCACACCTTATACTACGTACAGTTTAGGGCAATATACCAAGGGTCTTTGAATGACCAAAACTGTAGCCTGGATGTATATTTGTATGTATTATAAATGGGTATATTCAAGCTAAGGGTTGACACGACCCCCCAAAATCTCTTCAATCCTCTGTTCTTCAGATTCAGTAAGATGATGTAAGATGACTGTACTTATGTAACAGTATTTAATGAAGATTTTGAATTCTTATTCTTCTTCATTCCTGACCGTACGTAATATAAGTCCCCAAATGATTCCACCTATTGAGAACAGTTAACTATTTCCTTATCTTACCTGTCATATTGCACGTCCTCTGATTACTTTCAAAATGATACTGCCTTCGTGCTTGGGCGATGTATTCAGCTGCCTCTCGTTCTTGGATTTCTCTGATTTTCTTCTGTCCATATTTTCCCAGTAAATAGACTCCTAAATAGAGATTTTAAGATTACAAGCTGCTTTAAAAATGTGAGCAAAGCCCTCCTTCAGCCATCTCACTGGTTTTAAACCATAAGGGTGCAGGGTTTTAGAGGGAGATAAGTGGGTCTCAAGTATTTTAACGGTAATTAGCAAAGGTAACAGTCAGAAATATCATTTACAAAATGAAGTTAAACGTAAAGGGTAATGACTTAAATCAGTGTAAGAAACATTTCTAAGAGATAATGTTGCCTTTCAAACAAGGTATTTTTGGTACTACAGTAATATGAGCAACTAGGACTGAAGGGATTGAAGAAACTATTATGAAGAGAAAGGCGTAGGGTAACAGAAACAAGGCACAGAAAAGAAAATCAAATGCACAAGCCTGGAAAAGGATGAAAAGAAAGGTTTTTCTTTCAAGGTATCTTTTTAAAATTAGCAGCAGAAGATAATACTCAAGTCTCAAAAATCACGTAAGAAAAATGTTTCAGGACCAAACAGAGGAAGTGTTGGTCTGTAACGTGTACATAGGAAGAACCTTGGCTAGCAGGGCCTGAGCGTAGCCCTCAGTGCACTGCCAACTCCACGGGCTCCTCCGTTCCCTCCTCAGGACTTATTTCTTACCATGCCTGCTTTCTACTCTCTAGCTTCATTCTCCTCCAACCCTTGAGGATCTAATCACCCTTCCTCACCCTCACTATGAACCTCTGCCTCCACAAAGACCCACCAAAAATATTTGCTCTTCACTTCCAACCCTCCCAACACACATCCCTTTGAAGACTCCCCCAGCTGCTCTTCCCACACCTCTGGGGGTTCGCAGGCTGCCCGCAGCCCTCTTCTCATCCTTCCTCATCTCCACTTCCCTTTCTGAGCCACCCCTCGAGGTGCTGCTATGCTTTCCATGCTTCCTACCAGCGCTTTTGCCCACTGCAGAGGGTGAGGAGAAAAAGGGGAGGAAAAAAAAAAAAACAAGCAGAAAAGGCTGCTGTACATACAAGTTGGGGAGCAATCCCCCAGATATTGACATCCCTCCACAGAGTGCCAGATCTGACCCCTTCAGGTCAATAATGCTACACGGAGGAAATCTGAGAATCCAATTGAGTCTTTTTGTCCACCAAGCACTTTCAGGAGCCATAAACAGTCTGAAGCCCACTTTTTAAGACCCAAAATTATTATCTGAACGAAGCAGGCTTTTAATAGTTACTGAACCTTGGAAGTTGTGGAACTATTTTTACAACCCAATCCACAGAAACTAACACCGCCACCCCCGATTTTGAGTTCAGCTACATTTTTAGATCATTAAAACCTTTCAATATGTTCTCCAGAACTATCAACAGTATTTCAAGAGGCTTGCCAACTCTGTGCCCTAACATTTATGGTCACACACAAAAATTTGGTAATTTGTATCAGTAGTATGCTTCCTAATCGGCAACTACAAACCAGATCAGTTCGGAACAACTGTAATCACTTCCATTTCTTTCCCCGAAGCCTCAAAATAAGAAGTGGAAATCAGTCCCTCTTGCTTCAACCTGTTGGCAGACTGACCACTTGTCACACACGGAAGATTCACCCCACTAGATACAAACTTCAACATTATGGCTCCATAGACACTAAATACAAGTTTACCCGTCTAAACTGTTAACCAAGATGAGATTTCAAAAACAACAATTATTTTTCTCCAAAGAATAATCCATTCCTGCCAAGAATGTGCATCTCAGACACGACCTTCAGTGCACTGATTTTATTTTTTGCTGCTTACTGAAACAGAAACAATCAGCTTTTTTTTTTTAGTATAAGTAAAGTTTTTCAAAACAATATTTTCCAATCATTTCTTTCCACCTTGTTTTTCACAATGCATTCAGACACAACCATTCATCCAAAAGACAACATTGGTTTCATTTTTCTGCCCCAAATAAATCACTTACTTCCATTTTTTTTGGCAGAAAGGTTACACAGGTATAAAAAATAAAGGCTCTTCTTGCATGTATACACGGCACAGGCAGTCATGAGACCGTAAGAAGCAAAACAACTCAAGAGGAATCATGTGCATGCCCTAGAGAGAGAGGCTGGAGCAGCACCTTTATAATTAAGATTGAGACAGCTAATTGCTTAACAGCTGATTGTTAAAGCAGTGCGAGTATCCTGCGCTACCAACTGCCGCCTCTCACGAGGGTCCAAAGTTGCATTAGCAGCCGTCTGGGTTTAACAAGGAGTTTCCAGAAAAAAAAACAAAAAAACACTCAGTTCAAGTGATGCAACACCAGATATCAGCAGTTGTATTTCTCTCCTCCTGCCCAGAATGAAGTGGCAACTTTGACCCATCATTAATCGCTATCACGCACTCCTGTTTCATCTTTGAGAGCGCAACGCATCAGAAGCTAGCCAAGGGAAAAGTGCATCATACACACATCTTAAGGGAAAAACAAAACAAAACAAAACATGCATGTGAGCAGCAAAGTGAGTCTGTTACTAACTGCACGGCTTGGGAGGGCTCTCCTCGGTGCCTCTGAGCAGCTGGGAGGACCTGACACCGCGCTTGGGAAATACCAGCCCTGCCAAGGGATGCCTGCACACAGGTCACTCTTGCCTGCACTCAGTAGCAGAGCCCCTGCAAGCCTCCTGATCATGGGATATCTCAAGGAGCTGCCAGCCTGGGAGTCTGCATGTGTTTTTCACGTTTTCCTTTAGAACGGCTGTATCTGCATGGGTATACAGAACAGTAATTCAGAAGACCAGAAAATAACAAAGACTTAGAAGTCCAGGCTGAATGCGTTACATGCAGATACCATCACTTAGAGTTGGAAGTGGGGCCAGAGAAAGACATGTCCTAAGAACTGCCATAACATCAAAATCAGCTAACGTGATGGTAAGAAACTAAAGTGACTTGTTGAAAATCTCTGTGAAGAACAGAGTGAATGCCAGCTTTTTACAACAGCTAGGATATCTCAATTTTACCTCTCAGTAGGGGATAGGAGGTCAGCAAAAAGCATCAGCAGCAGCATTTTACTCATGTCTAACTAGCTACACAGTTGTACAGATAGAACTTCTTGTAGTACCGCTCTCCTATGTCCCACACAGAACCAGGAGTTAAGAAAATTGAACAATGATGAGACTGCGCGAAGGATAATTTATATGGAAATCTTTTTTTCTTCATCACGTAGGAACTACACAAACAACTATAGTCGCAGCATTTCTGAACCACACACGGTTCAGAAAATAAAAACAAGGATTATGGCAGCTGACGCCGATGAACTCAGGTACAGGAACCTCAGTAAGGATCTCCAACTACACTTCACATTGCTCTCAAATCGATCTACAAAGTGAAATGCATTTACATTTGTACTGGCTGTCCTACACCACATGAACATTGGGGGTCTACAATACCCATCTCCTGTAGAAGCAACACTTCGATTCACCTCTTAGCAGGGAACTGGGATAATTTATCACTGCTGTATAGTTTCTTCCCATCTAAACATAAGTAATAGAAGCAGCTTACAAAATCCACTGGCTCTCACAGGTTCATGCCAGTGGCCCCAGACAGGTGGGATCTCTCTTACATCACGTAAATTATGACTTTCTCCCCCAGCCCTTTCCTTTCTTCACAGGTGGGATGGAAAGGTGAGCAGAAGAGAGGAACCAGTAACTGGGGGGCATCAAGTTTCAGGAAATCTCATTCTGACCCTGTGTAACTTTTACTCTCACTGCTGTATCTCTCTCCTCTTCCCTCCCCCGTTCGGTTTCAAGAACTTCACTATTTAGAAATGGTGCTAATACTCAGAAGCCTGGATCCTTTCAGAACATCAACAACTCCATAAACTGCAATTTGTTCTTATGTTCAAGTAGACCATACACCAACTGACACACAATCATCTCATTGTTTAAAAACATTATGTTAAAAATTATATATAAGACAGGAAAGCACCAAAGCCACATTCTGCTGGCACCACTGACTTCTACCAAAACCCCTGTAATGCCCTTTCACTCGCTCATAAACCAACGCAACTGTCTTGGGCAAGCAGACAGACATCTGAACTGAAATGCTCTTTCTGCAGGCCAAAGGTTGCAACAGATGAAATTGAGTAACAACTCATTCACCACCAAAATCAGAACCATACATTTCGAACACGCTGAACTTGCTCTTCTACAGCAACGAGGATTTAAACAGTGACTAATTTTGTAGTATCCATTTTAACTTGCCTTCAGTGCTGGGCACTGAAACATAAACCACTTTATATCTACCCATCCATCAAGAACAAGTGAATCTATCATGTCCTTGGAACTCAGACATGCTAACTCTCTCCTTTAAATAATGTTTCTGATCCCTGAACACTAGATCTTTACCTGATGGAAGAGATTCAAGTATGTTCTTGCTAAAAGAACAAACCCCTGAAGAATGGATGGGTTTGTCTAAGGTCTTTGCAAAGTTGAGGTCTTCTTAATCAAAAGGAAAACTGCACACAGTTCAGTTGCTTTTCCATCAGTTTGAGCTCTTACCTCATGGGTTTTGCACCATATTTTCCTGTTTATGAAGATATGAGTGTTGGGAGTCACAGAAATTACATTAAGAGCAACAGCCACTGATAACGTGCGCGGAATTCATCTCCGTAAGCAGAGACAAAGGTACCAACCAACTCAGATGTTTGTGGTTCTTCAGTAATGCAACACTGATAAAACATTGTACCAGTAATAATGTAGAGATTCTCCTGTGCTGTCTAATGAATATTTAAATATTCACATCAATCTCTGAACACTTGCCAGTCAAAGACTTAAAATCATTAAGCTTGTGAAGTCCCATTTTCCTTTGTTACATCCACCTTCCCAGAAACTACAGCTACAGCTATTAAGAAAAATACATCAGAGAGATGTAGCATCTACTCTCTGACATTATATCAGCAGACCATTAGGTTGCTTTTCTCACATCATTCAGCCAATTCAGGATATTCTGTCCTTAAGTAAAAGTAATCAGGTGAATTGCATTCTACCTTTCAGCATTAAGCAATGTTTTCTGGAGAATCTGTTGTGGATTCCGGGGTTCTCATCCATTAGCAGTGATGTGACAGAACTCCTTGAGTTATACTAAGGTCTTATCCATAACTAACACACAGATGGCCAAAACGCATGTGATTCAGCTGCAAAACAAGTGCAGTGTAGCATTCTGCAGTAAATCCCTCCATCTCCCTAGCTGCCTTAAAATGTTATGGTGCAAGTTGCAGCAGATGGCAGATAACGATGTTCTCCTGCTCGTGTTTGCTCCGATTTACTACAAAGTCCCAAATCTTTACTTTTAAGTGTACTTCATGCAGTCAGTAGCATGTCAGTGACAGTTGTACCAAACTGTACCTGAACAGCATCCGTCGTAAGCAAAAAGCTGCAAGTCCAGGGACACTAGGATGGTTCCCAAGCTGGCAGAGGGCCACTTCTGTGTGACGAATTTAGGATTTCTGGCTATCAGGACTACCAAGAGCCATCAGCTCCACGATACCAGACATTGATCCTCGTTGGCTAGCTAAAACCAAGGCGACTTGTGCTTTTCCTAGACCCATTTGCCTGTCTGGCACTCCCACACGGGCAGTTAAGGAGCGGGGAAATGGGTTCCAGGTTACAGCCTGGCACGTTAAAGTCAACCTGCTCAGCTTGCCATGGTGGGCTGTAAGCGGGGTGGCACGTAAGTTGGCAAACATCACTTTCTGCTGTACCCGTAAAGCCAGATAACCTGCAGGAGGAGGCGCAGACAGCTACTGTCGGTAACCACCACCTAACTTATTACTGAAGGAACTCATGCTGAAAGGCTGCGGAGGCCACAACAGCCAAGGGGAGTCAGAAGTACAGAAGTACATCCAGGCACCTCCACAAGAGCCCTCGCCTGAGTCAAAAGCTGCGAGCCAAGAGGTGCTGCAGAGCCACTCCAGCCCCCAGTACTTATCCCCCTGGGCACGTCCCGGGGGGTACAAGCACCCCAAGCCGCCCTCGGCAGCTCAGCAACGTTTCAGCCCGTGCCACTTGCAGGAGGGGACACCGGAGCGGGCAGAGCCGCGGCCGGACCCCCCTTTACCAGACGTTTCCACGCCACAGGGACAGCCCACGGCGCCCCTCCAAACCCCATCCCGGCTACAAATAACCCCGTGCCGGCCCGGGAAGGCTCCGAGGGGGTTTTTCCTCCCCCCGCGCGGGCCGAACCGCTCACCGCCGAGGAAGGTGCCGAGGACGAGGCATTTCTTCTTGTGCCGCTTGAGGAAACTCCAGAGGGAGCGGAGCATCCTGCCCGCCCGGCTCGGCACTGCACGGCTCGGCCGCCCCTCGCCTCCCCGCGGCGGCGGAAGGGGAGGCGGCGGCGGCGGCCCCGGCTCCGCCTGCGGTGCCTCGCCGGGCGTCCCCCGGAAACGGCGCCGCGCTCCGCCGGGGCCGCCATGGCTACGGAGGACGAGGCGACGCGGGTCGCCTTCATGGAGCGGGCCCTCGACGTGGTCAGTGCGGGGAGCACCGGGGGGCGGCCGGGATCCGGGTGTTCCTTCCCCCGCCGCCGCCTCCCGGCTCACCCCGGCCGTGTGTGTGTGTCCCCGCAGGCCCGAGGAGCGCTGGAGGTCGGGGAGGTGCCCGTGGGCTGCCTGCTGGTGTACGAGGGCCGGGTGCTGGGGGAGGGCAGGAACGAGGTGAACGAGACCAAGAACGTGAGTAGGGGGCCGCGGGGGGACGGGGGAGGCTCGGCCCGGGTCCCGGGGAGGCTGCGGAGGGCCGGGAGGAGGAGGCTGCGAGGCCGTCCCGGCGGCACGCCGCCCCCGGCAGCGCCGGGAGAGGTTGGTGGTACCGGCAGCCTGGCCTCTTGGTGCCACCGAGCTGTCATTTGGGATGGAAAAGGCCTTCGGGATCGTCACGGCCACCTGCCGGCCCGACCTGCCGAGTCCCGTCGCTGAACAGCCTCCCCTCGTGCCTGGCCGGGGACCCGAGGACTCCTGCACCACTGCCTGACCACCCTCTCCATGAAGAAGTTCTTCCCGGTTTCATATTATACTATAAGGTTTTTGAAGGGTCGTGAAACGTAAACTGAAAATCCAGCTCTCTTGCTTTTCTAGGAAAACTCCCATACAAACAGGAATCATTTTGGATGAATAAAGAAGACGAGGAACTGGGAAGTCGTATGCGGTTGCAGAGTGCATAGGCTAACAAAACCTGATGTTTGATTTCCACACTTCTTTTAACTAAAGCATTACCTTTAGATTTTTAGACCTGATGCTCGCAGTTTTAGCCATAAAGTTAGATCTTATGCATGCCGAGAGACCCGTTGAAGTCAGAGAGGATTTTGTGCAGCTGGAAGATCTGTGTAAATGGATCTGATTGCAGGATCTGGCTGAAATTTATATTCGATGTCTCTAGTCTCAAAATGTAATAAAAGGTGAAAATGAGTCTCATAGGTTCAAAAATATACCAGTAAAGATGAACCATTATACTGATTTGTGTTATAAGGCAATTCATAATGTGTTAAAATAATTTTGTTACAACTCAAGAAAGTTAGGTGGCATAGAAGATAGGTATTTCAAATTCTATCCTCATAAATACCATAGGAAAGCAGGTACTTCTTGGGAAAATTGTGCCAGAGATACTAATGCTGCGTACAAATGATATGATGGTAAATGGGCAGAACATAACCGGTGAGGCTGATAACAAAATCATAATTTAAAATATTAGGGAAGTTTTCTGCCTTTTTTTATATTAGCATCAGGTTTGCTTGAATGTACGTACATAAATCCAAGTGGCCTGATTTCAGAAATTCCAGCTGCATTTTGGAAACAGTAAGCTGTTAGTATCTTTGAAAGCCAAGCCAGTTTTAAGTTTCTGTTTAGCTCAAGTTGCAATTCTTTTGTCACTTAATTCTCATAAATGTTTACATTATAGTGACAGGGAACGCTGGATGTGCTCATTGCATCCAAATTTCCGATCATGCAGTTAGTTGCTCCATACAGCGTGAAAGAAGTTGTGAGCTCCAAAGAGGCACTTACTGGGAAATGTGGATGTGGGAAAGTGTTTTCAGTTTTGTCCTAAGGACTTCTGGCATTGTTTAGGAAAAATCCTGGAGAGGAAGAAAAAAAAAAAAAAAAAAAAAAAAACAACAACAAACAACTCTGGAACCACTTGAGGCAGTTCCAGCAGACATCATAAATTTGTCAAGTTCCATTTTAAATCTAATTTTTTGCCTCATCTCATACTGGAGGACTCCAGAACGTCATTCCTTAAATGGATAGAAAACATCTGATTTCCAGTTTAAACTTTTTAAGACCCATTTATATCTGTTCTCCTGCCAGCATCGTCCTTTGTTTTACATAGCTTGGATGTATTTGAAGTCATAACCCTTCTCAGCTTTTGTTTTCCCCAAGGCTCTCAGAAGACAAGCTCTCTTTTTGTGTTCATTCCAGTTCTTCTGTACATCCATTTCAGTTTTGATTCCTCTTTCTTGAATTCAGTTAACCAGAGCTGTATGTTTAATTCCAGATGGACTTTCTCTTGTGCCTTGTTTGATAGCAGCAATACTTCCAGTCTGCCTGGAAGTAAGTCTGTCCCTCTTTTTTGGAGCTGCCTTGGTCTTTAGTGCCATTTTGTTATACTTAGTGTTTTGTTTTCTCCCCACTCCTGTCTTTAAGACCATCCACTTCTTGAGTGATACTCTGACCCTGTCTCTTCTGATGATCTCTGTCATCACATGTTGCTAGCTATTTTATCTAGGTGTTTATCCAGTAAATGCCAGCGTCCCAGCTGAAAATGTTTATAATCAAAATGTTTATATCAAAATCATCTTTGAGCATCATTACTGATAAGTTCCCTCTCTGCAAAGATTTCCCCTCTCGGTGCAACTTCTCTTCTTTGCTTGCCCACCTTAGATATTTCATACTGTGCTATTTTCCCCGGACTGACGATATTTATTTACGTTGTGCTATGCCTGATACTTTGCTGAAGCCCAGAGAGTAGAGATTGATGTTTCTTTTGCCTACAGAATACATTTGTCAGAGAAAGTTACTAGTTTAATTTAGTGCCAACTAAATGCATGTATAATGATGTATTAAAAGCATTGCTATGGGACTGGCAGCCACTTGCACAAGTTCTTTTGTAATGGATATAATCTGTCAACTTGTTTTTTGCCCCTATTCTGTGCCTCAGGTATTTTCAGCGTTTTAATGTCTCAGTTCTGTATCTCACATACTGTAATTTCTGTTTCTGTACTCTTATTCTGCCTTTCCACCCCATTCTCAGTATCATCTTTACTGAAGAGCCAAAATATTAATTTTGTTTTGGAGTAGTGTTATATCTGAGTCTCACATCAAGGTCACTATAGTAGCTCTAACCTTTTCACATGTTTTGTCTCAAGACATTTTTACTATGTACATAATTTATATCATGTGACTGACTTTTGGTGATGCTTACTTTAGCCTTTGCTTTCTGACATCCAAAATGTAGATTCATGATGGCATTCTTCGTTCCTAGAAAACTGTCTTTCCATGTTAAAAAAACAGTCATTTATCCATTTAGGTTTGCAGTCCTTCCCTACAACTTTGGCCCTTGCTCAGGAGTCAGATCACCACTAAGCTTTGTGTCAGATAAATTCCCTGCCTTCTCCTTCTGCAAATCCCTGCATCCTCTGATGTAACTGGTGTTAGGTGCAGGTAGTATCTCATTTACTCCTTCATCCAGTTCCTAAACTGCTTGTTTTGTCAAAAAGGTTTAGTTGCTGAAAGCTCTCAGATCTTTTCAGCGTGTTTCCTGTCACCTTGCATGCTTTGTTTCTGCCCTGCGTGTCCATAGCAGAACACGCTAACGTTAGAGATACTGCTTCTTACTCTGTGGGAGTGATTTTCAAAATTACTGATCATCATCATATTCTTCTGGAAGAAGTTGATACTGGAAGACAGGAGTTCACATACAGCTCTGTTTTTTTATTTTTATTTATTTTAGGAAAATGGTTGTGGCACCAGAACTTAAAAATAGTTAGGCATGCCACTACTTGTATTCATTGGGCAATAGCGCAACAAATGTCTATGTAAGACGCTCGTTTTTCAAAAGAACTGGCACGATAGTTCTCCAGCTCGTGCCAGTTCTGTGTTCCCTCTGGCAGCTCCCACATCTGTTTGCTTGTTCACAGTCTTACCTCAGACCGACCTTAAAATTTTCTTCCTTATAATGTATGTGACCCCTCCCAACTAGAGCTTTTTTTTCTTTTGGCATCTTTGTTTCCATGTATGTTGCAATCGTATGTTTCCCACTGAAATGTTCTTTCTTCTAGGTCATTTGTTGATACATGCAGGCTTCTCATCTTCCTTATCTCCTGCTGGGTCATTGTAGCGTATGTCTTTGCCCACAGCATCTTGCATGTACAGTACGTGATAATTGGAAATTAAGTATTGTTTGCACTCTTAAATTACTAATGAAGCTGCAAGACAATATAGAAATTGGAGCTTTGGTCCCCTTTGTTCTTACTTGTTAATGCTTGTCTGAGTTTCAGATGGTAAAGTTTTCAGGGCGCTGATGAGATCTTTATTTGTCTGTAAAGGCATTTGTACAATTTGGGGTACTATTTTAATAGTGTCAAGGCTTTTTCCCTGGTGACATCAGCTTCTCATTCCTCCGTGGAACACCATTTGCCAGTCTCTAACAGTTTTCTTTTCCCCTTTCTACTTTTACCTGCTTTTGTCATCTTGGCCTTACAGTAACATGGGCCACACTGGGGAAATTAAAAAATTGTAGGGCTCATAGAACATTTCGAACTGGGTCAGTGATTCAAGATGGAAAGCATCTTTTACATGTTATTTTACACACAGCATGTCAGCAAAAGTGAGTATCTAGACACAGCTCAATATAAATGAAAACCTTAAGACAGACCTAGAAGGTCAGTTTTTCCCCGCATATCTTGTCTTTAAGAGTGACCTTTAGCAGATGCTTAGGGAAGAAGTTCAAGAAACAAGAAGAGATTAGTGTACAGTCTTCCCTTGCATATCCTTTCCACTTCTGGAAGTGGATAGCTTCAGGACTTCCAGAGCCCAAGACTGTGTCTGGATCATTGCTTCTGATAGCTGTCTGTGCACATATCCTCCGTGAATTTATCTAAACCTTTTCTGAACTCTTTTATGTTGTTGGCTTCCATGGCATCCTGTGGGAATGAGCTCCTCAATTTAATTACGAGCTTTGTGAAGGAGTACTTCCTTTTGTTTGTTTTAAATTTGCTGCCTGCTAATTTCATTGGGTCCCCACTTGTTAGGAGAATTAATAGATCAAAATTTACTGTGTTTTTCCACATTTTTCATTATTTTTATATACCTCTACCATAGTTGTCTTTACTTGGAAAACTAATGGTGTCACCTGGTGAGCTAAGAGCCATAGTTTCGTTAGTCTCTGTATGGGGACTGTTCTGTAACTTTGATCACCTTTTTTTCACCCTGTGGTGAATCTGTTCTGGTGCTCCCATAACTTGATGAGGTGAGGACAGCAAAGCAGTATGCATCACTGAAGTTGTGGCTGCACTGGGAACTAATAATATTTTTTATTATAGTAGTGTAATAATTTATTTGTGTCTCTCTTTTTTGTTACCACAGAAGCTGGTATGACTTACACTAACTGCGTGGCTCTTCTTAACTTGTGCTCCCAAGATCAGAGGAGGCCTAAAAGCCACGTTGTTTACTCACTATACAAAGCAGTGTTGTAGGTTAGAGTCATGTTGTGCTCTGGTAACAAGGGCTGATTGCTTGTATTTTTTTTTAATTCATGCTCAGGAGTGGAAAGCCACTGTGATGTTTATGTCTCTGATTTGAGGGGCAAAAATTAGAATAGCCTCAACTTACACCTTTGAGTTATGGTAGCTGTAGTAGTTCTGAGGGATTATTCTGCAGGAGGGCATTATGTTTGGTATTTCCATAATGTGTCTTCACTGAGACTTCAGCTGATGTGATCTCATTTATTCAACAAGGGAACCTTCACAACAGCATTTCACTAGTAGGTCTGGAGGAATCATGTCTGCATATTGATTCAGATCCATGTTTTTATTCCTAGTGGGCTCATTACTATGTTAGTTGAAATTACAAGTGCACTCCTGGAATAAATTTCTTGTCTGCTTACCAGGCTTTGGTTTGCGTCTCAGGGCAGGCAAACTCTTCCTTTCAGCTGAAGCTGTACTGAAAAGATGCACTCAAAGAGCATACCTAATGCACTCCAGCTGTTGATGGGAATATACTCCATGCGGCTAAACTGGAGCTAGTCCAGTGTGAACTCCCTTGAATTGGTGTCAAGTCCTCAGCACTGTTCTGCTCTGTGGGTATGCTCCTGTTGTTAATGTAGGCACAGGCAACATAGATCTCTTCAGGAGATCTAAATGGTAAAACATTTTTAAACAATATTAAACTTAGCACTAACTTATTTATACATGAGTCCTTTGCTGTGTAACGTACAGCACCTTGCAGTTATCACCGCTGAGCTTCACAGTACTGAAACTAACCTAAATTCATGTATTGAGAGGAAGTTATCTAAGATCGCACAAAGACATATGTAGCAGAAGTAGAATTTGTATTGCTGAAGTCTTAATCTCTCTCCTGGGTCAGAAACATCCTTTTTCCAGAGAAGATTAAAAAAGAAGGCAAATACAGTCTTAATTCAAATACGTATCAGGCTTTGTAACCGGAGACTCCTTTCATAGCACATCTATTGTGTTCACATTTTTGTGCCATACCCATTGCTATGACCTCTGTGCTACTTACCATTCAGTCATCTTGGATTGAAAAAAGAGAAGTCAATATTCTTGTAATCAGGCACGTGCTGCAGTCCCTGCCTATTAGGTGAGAGACTTGCTGTGTTTATGTATACCTGACCAGTACTAAACCCCATGCAAACTGAAAGTGCTGTGCCTACGTAGTAGGCCAATCAGTTCCAGAAATGCACTGAACAAATAATTTTATGACACTGCATTCTATTTCCATTGTGTCTGTGTAAGTGAGAAGTTTAAAGCTGTGAATCAATACAAACTTTTAAGAAAATTTTTATTTTTATCTCCTAGGCTACTCGACATGCAGAAATGGTGGCAATTGATCGGGTCCTGGACTGGTGCCGGCAAAACAATAAAAATTATGAGGAAGTGTTTTCAAACTCAGTATTGTACGTAACCGTAGAGCCTTGTATCATGTGTGCAGCTGCTGTGCGCTTGATGAGTATCCTTTAATGGTTTTCAAGCTGGGAAACCACACGTCCAAACATCAGTTGTTTGGTTGTGAGCCTACAGAGAGGGGCTTGACCCTGTCAGGCAAAGCCAACAGGGTTACCATCTTACTGCTTGAGAGTCTGTGCCGTCCTCCATTTACTGCATGGTAAGTAAGGAGAGATTCAAGAACAAAAGAGGAATGGCGCAGTTATGACAAACAATGATTTCTCTTAGCGGTATAAAAATACACTTTAGAAATATCTGCTATTACATAACATGAGCTAGTCTCAGTTCAGTATTCAGTTTTGAACAGTGTAAGAGGTAGTAAAACATGGCTTTGTATGTCTCTGTTTTGGGATTCATGCTTCTGAGGAGTGTTGTGCATCTTCAGCAGCGCATCTTGGATTATTCAGAAATAAGTTCTGATTTTAGGAGGGAGGAATTACAGTGCAGACTAATTTAGTTTGAAAAGTACAAGCACATTTTAGTGAAATTTAATGACTACTTTAATCAGGCTACTTTACTTCCTGCTTGGTTTTCACTTAATACCTTAACTCATTCACATAAATTCCACGGGTCATATATGGCTGTCAAAACGAGCGATTTGGAGGCTGTGGCTCAGTTTTGAGCATCTCATCTGATGATATGGTAGACACAGGAGAACCATTTGAAGTAAGCTATAACATGTTTTCCTTTGTTTTCAGCTAGGGTACTATGCCTAGCTTGGGGTACTATGCTTTGAGAATGTTATGGGTCAGTTTAAGGGGTTCCAGATGAAAGATGATCAGATGTCAAGTAAACTCGACTTAACAAGAAAACTGTAAGTCCTTAAAGAAAACAAAATTGAGGGAAAGTCTGGTAATCATAAATTATTTAAAAGGATGCATCAAAGAAGAGAGGAAAGAATTATACTCATGGTGTAAGGTAAAGAATATCTAAAAGATGGGCAGTACTCAGACCCGTAACAGCTATGGGAGGAGACAAGGGAAAAAATGTTTTAAGCTGTAGAATATACAAATACATAATCAATAAAGATCAGGTAGCAGCGACTTACTAGGTTATTTTTTTTTAGCTGAGCCACTGGAAGTGATTGTATTTGTGCTCTTGGTCTATTCATACATGAGGTGAAATGCGTTACCTTAGATTGACTTCATATAGTTCAAATCCCAAAATAAATATGGACTGCAAAAGTGGCAGAGGTATCAGGAAGTTTTTCTGAACCGTAAGGATGCTGAAGCAGTGGAAGAGAGAGGGGAGGAAGAGACATCTTTGTCATTTAAGATTAGAGTTCTTAGATTTTTTTTTCTGCACTTAACATTTATGATTTAATGAATGTAAATGTTAGTACATTTCAGCAGTGTAAATAAACACTAAAGGCTCTAGGTCCAGCAAGTCAGCAAGACAATACCGTTTGGCAGTCTGCTGCTAACATACTAAGTAATCATCTTTCTGTCAGGGTGTTTGTGAGACTATCATTGCAATTCATTTGTATTGTCCATACTGCATTTGCTAACATTGGCACGTGGTATTTAATTTTTCTATATGTTCATAGGAAAGAAAGGAGAAGATTCGTGATACTACAGATCATTCATTTGTATCTTTAGGCAGCTGCAGTGGGATGTATAGGTGATATGAATTCCTTTCTGTTGCAGATGGGGATTTCCTTTAGTGTTAGTGACATTTAAATGCTTTATCATTAATGTTCATGGATGGGAAAAATATTCTGGAAGGACCAAAAAGGTCTATGAGGTGACTGTTAGGAATAGAAAATGGTGTGTGAAAGAATGTTTTCCTGTAATTTCTATAAATACTCAAATGTACATCTCTTACATTTCCAAGTGCTTGCCAATTATATGGTGTAAGTTGAAAATGCATGAAAGTAATTTAAGTAAAATTTTTATGCACTAATTTCTAAGAGAGCTTTACCTAACTTTTAAGTTACTAGGGAAATGGCTTATTCTACTGAGTCTTGAGGTTGTATTTTTAAAATATATTAGGTATTCTGCCTGGAAAGATGATTTTCTGACCCCCAAATAGTTAAAGGCACATGTTAAGTTAGTGGAATAGACAGTGCAGTTGTTTACAATTACTCTATACTTAAAGGCATTATTGTGAGGCATGGACTATGTTATTTTCAGATGCACTCATAAACATTATTCTAATTTGAACAGTGCATTTCTGGCTATTATGCCAAAGAAGCAGTGGAACTGTTAAAAGCTTTCTACAGACAAGAAAATCCTAATGGTAGGTTTCACATTAATGGATCTATTTCGTTCCCAACTTAAAGCAATGCTGGCACTCATATGTTGTAATTCATTTCTGATGTTTTTTCTCCCTTTCTGTTTCTTCATGGCAGCACCAAAATCAAAAGTACGGAAAAAAGACCGTCGTAAGTAGGCCTATGCTGATGTGAAACAGAAGTGCACAAAAACATTTTATGTGAAGGTTTCTTCAGCATCCCTCTTTTTCAGAACGTATAGTCAAATTAAACTATGTTAAATATGTTCTATGTGGCGTTTTTACTAATAAGATACTACCTGTTCCTGCGTCTCTGCCTGTGTCTATGATTTCTTGTTAATATATATTACTAAGCAGAAGAATAAGTGCCTGTTCTTGGGTGAGGGGAAGATTTATGGTTCAGATTGAGATATTTACAGCCAGATGCTTCCACTAAAATGAAGCCATTCTGTACAGCACATTCTAGGATATTTTCTTCTGTCTGGAGAAGCATCTTGCTTTTCAATAGTAAATGTTTGCTTAGGCAAGTACGTAAATCTCTTGGAAGGTTACATTTGTAAGGCCTTCATAGTCCTGGTGCATATGTTTAATCAAAAGACTCTAAGGCACTGTATGGTCCTTGAAGATTTGAGATAAGACTGTTGTAACAGTTCTTCATTGTTTTTTACACCCCCTCTAGCGTACACCAAAATTTCAAACAAGTTCTAAAAGTCATATAGATATCTAGACAAGAATATATGCAAAACAGCACATTTCAATTTGCATATGCTATTGCTAATGAGCATAAACAGACATCACTTGGCTTTTTATACAGCAGCATTTTCATACAAAGTTGTGGAGAATGTGAAATCTCATCAGACTATCCACTCCTCTCATGAATATTAGCACAAGAAATGCTTTATCATTAGGAATCTGCTAAGAGTCATTCTCAACTACTACATTATACTAATTAAAATGGTCAGATACATGTGAAAACATGGACGTGAAATTGCTAATGGAATGCATAAAATATCGGACACACTGTCTCTTTTCATAGTGCTGGTTGGTTTTGTCATTTCCATGTACTTTGCTTGGCCATGCAGTAATTTACAATCCAGAAGAGGGCCTTGCAGTTCCACTAATGAATTAAGAATACAAGCCCAGTTCAATCTTGATTATGTTGCTCTTAGTGGATAGTTATCTTAAACATGAAATGTAGTTTAAATCATTGGGATTCAGAAATTTGAGAAATGCCTTAACTTTTTTAATGTGGAAGAGTGGTTTAGAATTCTGTGACTATAAAAATTGAGTACAATCAAACCTTTTAGATATTTCAAATGAATATGTTCAGTGTTGTTTTTTTTTAAGAGCATTAAAGTCATTACTTTGTCACCACTGCTCCTAATAGAATTTATATTTTTTGAATTTACTTACTGTTTACACAGCGAAAAGAGCATTTTTACCATAATATCTAATCTCAGAGTTTAGAAATACTCTTCCTTTAACATAAGCCCCTTAAGTTACATCTGTGACCTATCCTGTCCTCCAGACCCCATGACCATTACTTACAACACTCAGATATTCTCCCCTCTGTAAGCAAAAGTAGTTACGGCTACAAATAGAGATTCTTTCTCCTTTGGAGCTGCAAGGGCTCATGAAACAGACAGTGATGGTGGAAAAGCTATTTAGAAAAAGATCATTCTTAATGACTTGGAAAGAAATAGTCACACCTGTGGTTACTGTGTTTGGCTATAATAAAAATAACTATTTGTACATACAGATACGTATATTCAATTCTCAACTGGACTATAATTTTTCCATATCTTGAAGAAGTCCAAATTAAAGGAAGACTTCAGGCTTCTAGACTGTCACAGACAACAATGACAGTGGGAAATGGAGCCTACATATTGTTTTGGACCAGAACCTAAGTCTCTCGACACCTGTTCTTCTACAGAGTGACTAAGAACACTTTCCTTCCCCACTCTTCCTTCCAAAGAATGGTGTTGATATTTGCATATTATGACAGTAGGAGCCACATAAAAAAGCAGACAGATTATTGGTAATAGAAAAACAAACAAACAAACAAACACCTTTTTAAAAGCTGTCCAAACACCTTTTTAAAAGTGTCCAATTCCTTACATGTGGAATAAAGAATACTTTTTTAACAGGAACCAATTGGTGACCTGACATTTAGAAAGCAGTGTAAGTCCTGCTCAGAGCTCAGGAAGACTGAAGAGGGTGTCAGAAATTTCTGTGAAGAGCAATCAAGGATAACAATGTGCATTTTAGATAACGGACAAGAAAGAAGAATAGCATAGCAAAGTAAAAAATTATGTATTACAGAAAAGATACAAAAGATGCTTCTGTTTGCCATTTGTGGTAGTAGTAGTATTGGAAGATACATGCAGATGCATGGTTTTTAAGTATAATAGTTAACTGTCTTGGGGAACAGACTGCTAAAAGATCACAAAACAAAAATGCAGCCCATTCCCCTTAACATCCTACTACTTATGTGAGCAAGAAAAAATGCAGATGCACAGGTGCTTTTATACGAGAAACAGCTTGTGTTTGAAGACAAGCTACTCAGCAGAGCCATGGCATGACATCTTGACAACTTGCATGTGTACAGCCATCTCGTTCTCTCTTCCACCTATTCCTCAGTGCTATTACTCTCTGCCTGCAAACTGCCAGGCTCCCACGATGGCAGCGACAGCTCCTGCTGCTCTTCTTGTGGGCAGGTGCCTGGAGAGGCTGGTCCTATCTGTCTGCCACTGCCTTCAGAGGTGTGCCTGGGGCAGTTGTTCCCGTCTCAGGTGCATTGCAGCTCTTCCTAAGTATGAACGGACTGAGAACCTTTTCAGAAGGAGAAGGCATTCCAATTACTTTCTGAGCAGGTGACCGCTTCTGTCTGATCTGAGCTTTCTCAAGGCCAGACATCGAGATGTCTTATTCCAAGCTAGGTCCGCTAGGCCCTACTTTGCTCTCTTAGAAACATGTTTTCCTGCAATGTGCATCAAGAAGACGGAGCACACAACCCCCTTAAGCATCTATAGTAACTTTTGAGTTTGTCAGTGTTGTTCAGATTCATAAAAATTAAGATTCACAAACCTTAACACTTCCCAAGAAGCACGTCTGAGATCCTGGGCAGCTGGCTCTTGGTTCAGGCTCAGAGTAACATCTTCATGGCCAGCCTCAGCACATGGGCTGGAAGAAGGCAGAAGGTGACCACCACTGTTATAACCCGATCAGCCCAGATCAGAAAATGAACTTACAAGAAACAGTATTGATGAAACAGAGAAAGAAAAGTGTCAGAAAAATAACTAAACTGTTGTTGGATTGCTTACTTAGCAAGAAGGAGACAGTTGCTCATGGCTGCAGAAGCATAGGCTTGGTTTATAACTGTTGCTATCAAATAAGATCTTGCAGCAAACCAAGCTGGAGGCACCCCAGGAATCAATAGCTGATTGATAGATAACCTGGGAGAAGCGTTGCTGTCTGCTTGCTGGGGCCTGGACCTAAGGCTTTGGCTCTAGCCCTAAAAGAGTGTCAAGTGCAACAACCTTAATTGTTTCTGCCACCTGGAAAACCCAGAGCAGCAGCTTATAAATGCTGCTATTCATTTTCACAATGCTTTTACCCATTTATATCTGTGTCTGTTGCTGCATAGCAGGCCTCGAGAGCAGCAGTAAATGTATTCAACTGGTTTACCTAAAGAGGTTTAAATGCCTCACATCACTGTTTTTCCTTTGCTACTTGATAAATAAATACGTAGGCTTCAGCATTACATTTACCTTGGACTGTATTTCTGCCAGTTCATCACAGGCATGCATGGTTTTATTTCAGCATTTGGTTTGCTTGTCAATAGTCTGACATCAAAATATAGTGACCCAGCTAGGAGGGCAAGGAAGCAAAACAACACGGCTTTGTCTCTGCTAAACCAATTACAATGACAATCCAAGGCTATAATAAATATGTCTTGTGACTTGCACACTAGAAGAGAGGCTGCATTTAAATTATAGCTTTGGGTTTTGAAATGCTCACTGATCCATTCCACTCCTATTAAGAGCGCCTTCCGCTCCGCGAAATTAAGTGATATCTTTACATGACAGTTTAATTAATTTATTTTTCAATATGTACATTTATGGAAGTTCTCCATTAAGCTTTTGAAATGTCTGTAGGTCTTATGCATTAATGTAAATGCGCCATGGCCCATAATTACCTTTGGCAGGCTCAGGGCACTGATAAAATGATTATATTTTTAAAAACTAAAGTCTTCAAACTTCCCCAGCGCTTGGCAGGAAATCTATTTCTGTGTTTTATTTGGAGCAAGACTGGGGAGCCTGCAGCCAACAACTCCAGTGTAGGCAGTAACTGTTACATTTTAGAAGAAAATACATTTGACACTAAATGAGAGAAGGAGAGAGGAAGACAATTAGTGCTGGAGTACTAGAAGCAGCTGTTTGTTTGTTTTGCCTTGTGGCTGCCAATATATACCCTTATCATTAAAGTGCATCTCAAAATGGGGTGTTTTCTACAAAATTACTTCACAAAACATGGATCTTTGTCTTTTTAAGGGGCTGCCCCCAAATGAGTTTTTCACAATAGCTCTGTGATAGCCAAGAATGCCGGATTCTCCCCTTGCCTCCTCCTCCTTCCTTTCTAAAAATGAACTTTTCAGGGATATAAAGAACTCAAAGAAGTTTGAAGGAGAGCAGATGGCCAGCAGTGATCCAATAGGATGTAAAACTTCAGTTAGGTAGTCGCTTGGCAGTCAAGTGCAAGTGAGCCTGTGATGTTTCCATAGCGATGTTTTTACATGGTGCCTTACTTTTGTCTTTTAAAAATCTAAGCGGTTTAAAAAAGGGTGATAGCACAAAATGAAGGGCTCAGTAGACCTGAACGTGTGGCATGGTGTAATTAACTCTGCCCTTCCCTGTCTGTGCAAGCGGGGAACCAGGGCAGCAACTTGGGCTCCTCACCGCTGACGAGAGGCGCAGAGACCTCAGCTGCACTTACGCTTGCCAGCTCCAGCTCGTGTGGTGCTTGTGTGGGCTGCTCGAGTTGCTGGATAAAGTAGGGGCAGTTTCTGAAATTAAGAGATGACTCAGATGCTAGTGCTGTTGGGGAGGGATTGTTCAGCCACCGATTTTTATGGTGTCAGAATTTCACATTTACATATGGTGGAAGGTTTTGGGGGGCACTTTTGTAATCCTCAGAGCTTTCTCTATGAAAAGGAAGTGGTGTAATAAAAATTGACATGACTTTGATTCCTACTTTCTCCTTTTGAAGTCTGAGAGGTAGCCATTAAAGTTGCATTAATTTGTGAGGTTATAAACAGCTGCCATTATCCATGCAGCCATACTGGGTGAGAGAAACAAGATTTGTAGGGAGAGGCAATATCTTTTACTAAGCAAAATGATACAGCTGGAAAAAACAGGCAAGCTTTTAAACAACCAGCCATGGGGACACTGAGTTCAATAGCTTACCAGCTTTTTCCACACATCTAATGAAAGTAAAATGAAAATAAGTACATGTATCTACATACTATCTCCCTGCAAACCTACATCTGGACAAATTTGACTGTCACCTGGTCCGATTAAGAAAAGAAGTTGGAGGAGTATGTGGCCCCATGGCAAACTGCTCTGAAATCCCCAGCAGCTCCCCTCTGCTGCCTTTGCACAGATGGGTCAGGCCAGCAATTTGTGAGGGCCCTGTGCAATTTCCCTTTCCCACACGACTCCCAGCAAGGTGCTCAGTACAGCAGCACACTTACCCCTCGCCCTACGAGATGCGTGTTGGCGTGCAGGGGATGGCAGCGGCCCCGCTGCTGTGGCTGCGACTGCTGCCTGGAGCAGGAGGCTCCCAGGGAGAAGCAGCTTCCTGCTGGAGTGCTGTGGGACAGGGCAACAGTAAGTTGTAATCTGTGATTTACAAATCCCTGAGTGAACTCCCATGAATGCTATGGTACAAGCAAATGAGGTAGGTTTACCCTGGGAACAAAATTACCTAGCTGCCTTCCTGTGCTCAGGCCTCACCTGTGAACTCAGCGTTACCCAGCAAGGAAACCCTCCACTTGTGTCGTGGCCAGTCTGTTATTGCTAAACCTGACCCTGCAGACAGCAAGGAATTCTTTTCTAAGAAATCCATTTTCTCATCCTCTGCAACTTCTTTCCAGTCATGTTGTGCAGCACTTGTGCTGGCAGCAGCAGTGGCAGCCTGAATGAGTCACTCAGAACGGTACCTGGCAAGTGCACTTCTTAATAGTCCAGTGTTTATCCTGTCAGGGAGCTCCATCAGGATGTTTGAGCTGCCACTTACAGCAGGGAGGGCTGAAAGCTCTCTGCAATGGTGGCAACAAAACCTTGGTTACTTACACTGTAGGGCACTTCTAGCGATTCCACCACCAGGAAGATCTGGCAGCTTTGGTGTGGGCAGCTGCAGCTTGGGGAGTTTCAAAGTACGGATTTCCATAGTCCTTGCACAACTGTTGCTCTCCAGTGCAGCAGAGGGCAGCTAGGGAATTGCCTTTTGATGGTCTGGGGCTGGGCCAAGCGGATGGGCTCAGATGCATCCCTTATCCATCTTCACCTGAATCCTGTGCCATGGTTGCTTCCTCGGTGCTTGTTCACTTCACTGTGTTGTACTTGCAGTTTGTTTGGTTCATTCCTGCAGGGCGGATTCAAGGTAGGGCAACTTGTAAATCCTCCTGCTACCTACACCCTAAGACAGGGTTACAGAATGCTCCCATTTTGAGCCACCTGCCTGCTCATTTCATGTTTCAGACCACTGTTAGACAGGGCTATTCAGCAGCCAGCAGGACTTTTCCTGCATGCTGAGTTAGTTACAAAACTAACTGAAGGATGCCTTTGTGGCTGGTGCTATGCTGAGTTCAACGCAGCCATACTGAAGCACATGCCTCCCTCTCCGTCTTGCTGCACATTTTTCCATTTTGTGCACCTTTTCCCCCTTCCCACCTTCCAAAAGCCATAACAGCTGCACCACGTAGCTGAGGAGCAACAGTGCCTCTGCCCTCCTGTATTTCTGCTGCTCCTGTTAGAATAATGCCAGTTCCTACAGAGCGATAACCCACAATGAGCCTAATGAAACAGCAATCTGACATTAAGATGCGTATATAGTTGCCATTTGTTAAACTGACAGGTGACATTTGGAACATGCAGCCCCTATTCATTTTTAAAGCTAAATACTCCCTCAAAATAAAGTCTTTGCCATGAGTTTTAAAGATTTCCAGCCTAGACAGAGCCAGCTGTGCTTTTACACAATTTCTGGGCACAAGGTCAGATTCTTAGCAGCCGTGATTTTTTGTTGCAATGAACTGGACATGTCACGAACAATAAACAATTACCTGCCTCATCGATCACCTTGGACTCTAGTTTTTGTTTTTAACCTTTCCGTGTAGAATTGTTTATACAACAGAAAACAGAGGGTTTTGACACACGATTTTTAATTGACTTGAATTTTATCATCTGCTACCTAGTCCTACTCGTCTGCATTTCTGTACCTACAAGAAGAAGATGCCAAAGGGATTCTCTGAACACCTTCTGCAACAGTTTGCAGAAATTTATTCATCTAAATTTATTCAAAATGTATTCAATTTTTAACAGAAATCTATTCACGAGCAACAAGATCCACCTTTCTTATAGACAAATACCTCAGACACGTTATATTTAAGGAACAGTTAAGAATGTGAATGGACTGAGCTCATCCAACTGAAGAGCACAGAAATCGCGGCAAGGACTCACTATTCCTTTACACCTTCAAATTGATATCAGCAAATTCAATAGTATACTTATGAAAACTTCCATCTCCAAATGCTCAGAAGAAATAGGTGCTCAAACTTCATCAAAGTTGCACTTTGACACAAGCACTTGGCTGTTACCTCCTATTTATCAATTTTATCCAGAGAACTCATCTAACCATTTCTTATTTAATGTATTTTCCAAGTTAATCCCTTTTAACATGAGGATGTTATTCCACTACTGCTAAGCTGCCCCTTCAGCTTATTTTTGCATGTAAAAGAGCAAAAATGAGGCCTTCTAATAGAGGCAAAAGCTGATTCTAGATGGCTAGTATTGACCAAAGAAGGGAAGCATCTTCTGTGGGTAAATGCCAGGCACAAGAGCGCAGAAGATAGCGTAGTTCAAGTTCACCTCATGTCCTTTCAATGACTGAGCCAAGATTGTCAAAAGGTAATGTCTCTTGACAGATGCTTTCCCCAGCAGCTAAGGCAAGAGCAGCCAAGAATATGGCCAACAACCCTCTCACGCTGCATCGGATTTGCCAAGAGTCACAGCCACACGGGAACCACAAGAGGAGCAAGAGCCTGCAGAATGTTTGAGTCACAGGGACATTTTCTTTCTTCAAGTTAAAAGAAAATCTTCAATGATTTACATATGAATTGCTTCTAATGAGGACACACAAGCTCAGTTTTCCAGCAGACTTTCAACAAGGCCAAAATTAAGGATACAATTACATGGCAGAATACTAGACCGAGATCTTCATGGTTTTTATGTCAACAGTGAAGTCAGCCACTGCTGGTGGGTGGGAAGCAGCTCTCTTTAGGGATGTTGAGCTGGTTGATTTTCTGATTACTTCAGAGAATTTTAAAAATAGCAAATTATAATAACAGGCCTATAGACTCTGTAGCAGCTTTCTGATTAATGTGAACCTCAAGATATATGCTAAATTCTCGTCCGTAAGGTATGCTGTTTAGAAATGTTCTGGATGCTATTTTAACCTATGTCTTCTGAGTCACATTAGTCAAAAGAATTGGCCTGTAATTTAATTATTGCAAATGGTGCATCAATGAGTTATTTCCTAGGAAAGAGAGTTAAGAAAACCCTACACTGCAATTAATGCTGAAATGGAACCCTTTTTCTTTGGCCTTCTGAAATGTTTTCCATATGACAGGAGCCAAGTGAGACTGAAAGAGTTTTGAAAATTCTATTAGAAAGTCATCTTCACCCAGAGCCTTCCCAGAGACCAGGGGTTTTATGACTCCTTTTTATTTCTTCCTCTGCTATGGGACTACCTAACTGTTCTCTAATTTCCTGCAGAATTATAGGTATTTCCAATTTACTTAAGAGACCTTGAGTCTGTTCAGCTGTGCAAATGACTCAGATTAGTTACAGGATTTTTGAATTCAAAGGAGACATCGTTAAGGTCCACAGAGTTTCTCGCCCGTACAACAGATGACCATACACAGGAACAGCATAACACCCTGCACTTTCCTTCCTGAACTGTGCTGCCAGCAGTTCCCAGACATTTCCTCATGGCTCTTAATTTCTCTGCTTTTCCACCATTTTGTAAGCAAAAGATTCTCAACTTTTGCTTCCCGTGGAAATGCAAGTAAGAAGCAATTGTGCACCTGAATCACATTAAACAAGAGACCCTCACTATACTGGTTCCTCGTTACCATGCAGCTTGATGATTCAAAGCAGATGAATCAACAAAATCAGCAACATCAAGGATTCTCCGTGGGATTCTGGGACTCTCCCATACTGAAACAAGGAACCTGGAAAAGTTTTTGAGCCCCATTATGTTTGAAAGCACCATGAGGTGAAGAGTATTGTGAGTTCTGTAATCCACTCCTCCAGCCTTCCTTCTATACTGTCAGCTTTGTCAGCTCTGTGTATCATGTAGGTAGTTTGCTTTCGGGCATTCACACTCTACAGATGAAACTCAGGTCTTTCTGAACTTGCTAGTAGCCTGATCGGTGGTCTGCCCATGCCTGACTCATCCAGAACACCTGAAAGAGAGCTTGGGCACTTCCCTGCAGACATCTTCTAGAGCCTGCACCCAAGCTAGACTCAAAAGCTGTGTAGATGGCACACAAGGTTTGAACCTGTGAATGAGCTTAGAACCTCTTACAGACAGTGGGACCATACCACGTGAGACACTTTAGAAAGTCAGCTGAACTGGGTTACCGTCGCCTTAACACTTTCCAAGGAGTGCCTTCCGGGGATAGCATTTCATGCAGTCTCAGGATATTTCACTTTGTTCTATACAATGTGCTTACTTTCTTCCTGACAAAAGGAAAAGGTGAGAAATAGAGGGGGCTAGGAAAAAATGTCACAGAAAGAAAAAAATCAAATAAACCCAAAGATACGGCAAGCCAATGTGCTGCACATGCAAAATGATAATATGCAACATCATTAAAGCCTTGATCCTGTGAAATGTGTAGGGCATACATGGCAGCCTATTTTGCTGACAGTTCTATTTCTAACACATCTCTCTCCTAATTTGCTTCTGCAAAAAAAAAGTTTTATTTTTTTTTTTTTTTAAATTACATTGGGGAAAAGGCAAGGGGAATGGGTGCGATGGAGTTGCAAGAAAAATAAAAGCTATGAGTTTGAATTAATTAAACAAATGACCCATGCAATCAGGGAAGATGGTGGAGACCAGGTTCCTGAACTTCAGCTATTTCTGGAGGCTGAAGGGAGAACAAAGGGACTGAGCTGGTTCTACCCTCTACAACAGGTTGCACCAGAAGATCTGTACCCTTTGTCCTCCAAGGTAGAGAGCAGACACAAGATGTAATTACAAAGAGCCACACAATTTACATACTCTACTGATCTTTGCAGCAGTCCATCTTTAATTCATGCTGTGTTTGGGGAGACTCAAAGTCTGGCATGCCAAAGTTTTGGATTGGGCTGGAGGCAATCTTTGTGCTGTGGGAGAGCTAGTTGTTTCAAACTATTTCTAGTACACTTTGTTCTCCACCACTTCTAGCCACTATCTAGGAACCTGTGAACCGACGCTTGTGTTGGCAAGGTGGCTTCTCTACTTCAGGTAGACTCATAGTGGGAAAACCCATCTGTTGTAAAAACCACTCCTCTTTATCCAGCCCCTCCTCCCTTCTCCCCCTACAAGTCCTGCAGGCTCAGTGTCTCTGTATCCCGCTGGAATCAGACGGTATTCACCTGGCTGTACATCTGCTCCTTTTGGTGAGTGTACAGCAACTGTGTTGGGCTCCCACCAGAGCCTGACCTGCTCAGAATACACAAGGTCAGAGACACTGAGCCTGCAGGACTCTCCTCCACAGGATGCCTTTGTAAAGACATCGTGTGTGTGTTAGTTTTAAGACAAGGTTTGGACTTGAGCATGATGGAAAGAGCAGACGTACCTTTTATTTCCAGGGTGCTTTAATATATTTGGTGTCTGAACTGACCATGGTTTTCAGATCCTATGGCTCTTTCTCTGTTCCAGTATGAATAACAAAGGCAAATGATCCCGTTCTCAGTGTCTTTGCCTGAAGAGATATAAATCACGTTCTAGGTATTATTTCTTCACATGTTATGTCATTTGCTGAACAATTAAGTGTGCGTTACTGAAGGATTAAAAGTGAGCCAAGGCTACAGCACATAATGCAACTTCACAGCAAGAGATGACAATGCAATTCTTTAATACCTTAATATTATTTCTTGTAAAACCAGATGATGTAAAATCAATGCCATGCTAAATTATGCTTTCATCTTCAGCCCTTTTAAACTTTAACCAAAAAAAAAAAAAAAAAAAAAAAAAAAGGAAAGGAAAGATGCCAATGGTCCATAAATAATCTCTAGATAATGTGTTAAAGACCTCTGGTAAATGGCACTCTTACAAACCCATATTTATATTAAAAAACCACATATGTATACATTACCTAAACTATCAACTGTAGCAGCTGAAAGTTAAATAAATGTGTTGTATGAATGTACATCTACTTTACCATCCATTACATATCATCTTTGTGAGAAAAATAAGTTTTTTGTTTTTATTCTAAGCTATGTATTTTAAAAAGTTAACACAAACAAACCGCATATTTTAGCTGTATCAAAATCTAAATACCTACATCCCAGAAACAAGCAATTACACAGAACTGTATTGTAAACTATGCACGGATGAGTAATAAACCACTAAAGTTTTAAATAGAATTCCGCAGAGAAAAGATGCCTCAGGTGTGCATCTGGATGCCTGGACAGGTAATTTAACGGATTCGTCCTTGTGAAATTCCATTTTTTTTTTCAATAAATGCAGCTCTGGGGTGTGATTTGGGACAGTATCTTCATAATACAGGACTTTTCAACATTCGGAGTGCTAGCTCCCAGAGCGGATCAAAAAGCAGCCAGTGATTTTGCAGGTTCTGGCTTTTGGCTATCATCTCCCTGAAAGCCACCTGAGGGGCGCAGCAGGGCGGTGTCGCAGAAAGCCTTGGCACAGGTGCTGGCTGCTTGGGAGCACTGAAGACCAGGGGACGAACCACCCCTCTTCTCACGGCAGAGCGTCTTGATCCCCTCCTCGGTAGGGAAAGCGTTCTGCTGTTGCTAGCACAGCAATTACGCTGCTGAAAAATCAGCTTCCAAATAATTTAGTCTTTACTTAGCATTGTGTAAAAAAAAAAGAAAAAAAAAAAAGCTACAAGATGAAGGCTAATGAAATACTGGAAAGGGAATTACTTCGCAGTAATAAAATACTTTGCATGTTTCTAAGGGCACAACATCACGTACAGGTCTGTTGAGGGTCCTTCAGAGCAAGCTTTCTGAGGCCCCTGCACTTATACGCGTAGCCTGGTAGCAGGAAAGCTGCCACACCAGCCCACACCATGCTAAGAAGGCAGGCCACAAGTTAACCCAAGACTCAGCATAGCACAGGCATCTGGAGAAAGCAAACAAGCAAAGGGAACAAAGATGTGCCCTTCCTTTCTGCATTAACCTCACGTGTGAAGATTTTAGTAATGGATTTTGACCGTAGAGTCGGCGCTGCTCTGTGGTCCCACTGCCTGGCTCACAAGGCTCTTGACGCCCTTCCCACATGCATGCAATATTCCTTGTTTGGATACTTTTTGAATTAGTTAGACACCCTCAGCCATAGGTAAGCTAAACGAGGCTATGCCTCAGTGCATAACTGGCAAACTGTGCCGGGGAGGAACAGTGCTTGGCAACTTACACCAGGAGCACAGATCTGGCCCTGGTAGCATGGAGACCCTCCCTATTTATCGTGACGATACCTAGGAAATGAAGGATGCAGTGCAGAGCTCTAGGTTTTACTTCTCACCTCTTCCACTGACTGTACAAACAGAGTGATAACTGCTCAGCCTCTCAGTTTGCTCCCCTAAATTACAGCGCTCTCAGGAATACATCAGCTGGGGGGTTTGAGGCTCAACTTGTATAAACCAATTTTGATTCCTTCCATCAAGTGTCTCATTAAGTGTAAAGCGCCTCCGGGGAAAGGCAGCTGATTAAACAGATTCCTCTGTGATATAATGAATTTACAAAACCCCTCCGGTTTTGCTGGGAGATGTTTGGGGAAGAAGACGTTCAGCCACCGAGGGCGAAGTCCACTGGGAGGGAGAATGACTCCATCTCCTCCCCACCTTCGGGCCCGGCAGACCTTCCCCGCCTGCCTGGGGGGTCGAGGGGGGCTTTCTGCTGGGCGCTGGGAGTGAAAGGAGCGGCAGGGAGGCAGGGCACCCGCACCACAGCACACAGCTCACAGCCCGAGCCCAGCTCTGCCAGCGTCCCCACGCGGCTCCTGCACTCAGGCCCCGAGGCACAGCTCCTCCAGGTGGGCTCTGCTCACGCGGGAGGCGCGGGGAAGGGGGACGAGGCGTTTCCCCGCGTTCGGAGCCTGTTTTCAGCGTGACTCAGCTCTGCAGAGTCCATAAGGATGACATGGGCTGTGCTTTATTAGCAGTTAGGTTAATGTTTGGAAATAAAAAGACTGATGGTTTTATCTGTTTAATGATTTGGTGCTGCCAAGAGCAACCATAAGCACAGCTCAATGGTGCATGAAGAGAGTACAGGCTGACATTCATTTCCCACCACTAAAATCCAAACATTAGCACACAAGTTGTGCAGCAGGCTGGCAGGGGCAGGCAGCCAGCATCGCAGCTATTGGCATGACTCAACGATCATCATTTTTCTTCACGGCGATTTTAAACCTCCCTGCAATGGACGGGGACGGGGATGGGTGAGGTGGGCTAGTCCTGAAGCCTGAAGTCCATTTGTGTTTGCCCAGCTTCCGATGCCCTCGGCTGAACTAAGCTACAGAGCTGAGGACTAAAAGGCTTCTCTCTTTCTCTCCCCGTTACCATTTCACCTGTGTGGACGTCCTTTTTCATTTTCATGTCTTAAATCCCCTCTATCCAGGCATATTCTTTAGAGAACGGTAGCTGCAATGCGGACTCGCCACGTGCAGCCAGGCACCGCTGCTGACCTGCCATGTGCAGCCAGCAGCAGATGCAGCAATTTATTACTGCAAAGCGATCGGATGGAGAGATCCTGCGGTCAGCTGGCATGGAGGCAACGCCGGGTCTGGCAGGTACCTTCAGAGCAAAGAGCAGGATAAGAGACACCAGGAGGCAGTGGACACAAGGACGCTGTCTGAACAGATGACAGCTTCCTCAGCCAGTGTTTATCGCCATTTAGCACGGAGTAAGTGCAACTGCGAGACTTCTTGATCCTTTAAATTTACGTAGAGCAGAGTTTGGCCATTTCTGGCCGAGTTACACAGAACACATCTCCTTCTGTACACACAGCCAAGGGAGAGAGAACCCACTGAAATAATCATGATGGAGTCGAACTCCAAGCAAAGCTTCCTTGGATGTGCAAACACATCCCTCACCAACTTCTGGGAAGACGCATGGCTGTACATATAATGGTCCAGCTGGCCCAGCAATGCCAACGAGTAAATATTGCGCAGTTGTAAGAGCTCACAACTAGCCCCACAAAGTGCTTTTTGTAGAAGCGCCTCAGGCAGCCCAGCAGCTGCTCGGGAAGCTGTCACACAGGCACCAGGGCCAACCATGTTAAACAAGAAATAGCTTCTGCAGGGCTGGCAGACCTGAAACACTAGGTCTCCGAGACCCCTAAAGCTTCTGCTATTGCCTCCCATCTTATTTATTTCTCCTATTTTTATTCTTTTGGTATCCACTATTTCCAGTCAAAAGGGCAGTATCAGCAGCCCATGTTCTCAACCACCTTCTTAGATGTCTGTGACACCTCTGAGACAGCAAATGCTGCCAGGAGTTACCCATGACTTTCACACGCCAGGTCAACACTTCAAATCTTTTCCCCTCTGCCAGAGCTACACTGTTTGCTAGCACAAAAATAAGCGGAGTCTGAGCTTTTCCCACCCTCCCTGCCTTTCCTCATATACTTAATAGAAAAATAGCTGGAGCACAACTCCCACATATTGCATGAGATCCAGACTCCAGCAGCCCTAAAACAGGCTTTTTCCTGTCCTAAGTCTATGCTAGAACTAGTCAAAATTTAACACTTTCAAGATTATAATGTCTTTAGAGTAGGGGAAAAGGAGGGGAATCCAAACAAACCTGAACACACCCAAAGATGTGCTGCTACTTCCACAACTAACAGAACCCCCCTATGCTAAGCACTTCATTTAAAAAAATAAGTCTTTCCACCACCTCTTTAACTCCAGCCTCAAGGCCACCTCTGCTCAACAGCTACATACCTTCCCTCCAGCTTCACATTTGCAGCCTTGCCATCCTAATGAGAAACCTCTGCCAGCTGGATCCAGCTCCCCCAGCAATCTCCGTAATGAGGACAGGCACCTTGGGACCTACCTGCCTGGCTCAGAAGAAGAATTTGGTTTGTTTTTCCAATCCCCCGTGCTGCACAGAGTCCTCTGAGGCCATGATAAGTGAATGCCAGACCACCTGGCAGCAAAAGCAGATAAGGAGGGGACTGTCAAAGATCTGGTGTGTGGGAGGTAACCAGGGCGGGAGGAAAGAGTTAATTGGGAAAAGGGTTAATCAGCCCTCAGATATGAGCACCCAGCTTTGATCCCAAGCCTGTGAAGAGGGTGCAGGGTGCTGGTGCATGTCTGGTGAAACTGCCTTTTGGTTATATAGCTTCAGTTCTTTACTACATTTCTTTGGGGGGGGGGGGGGGGGGGGCACGTTTCATTTGCTGTATTTTAGTCACAGCTAGTTGGGAAGGGGAGGCTTCACTTTCTCATGAAGTTACTGTTCAGCCAAAGCCCAGCTTTAAAAATACATTTTCTAAATATGCACTATTCACTCTTGTCCTCAGTAATTTGGTTGGCAGAAATAAGAGCTGCAAAAGCAGATCTTGTCAGTCATTCTCAAGCCTTCCATAATATGGAAACAATCACCTGCCATCTAAATTGTATTTTTAAAGTGGCATGGAGTGCTTAATCAGATGCACGCGCCTGAAGTTTCAGCCTCTTTTTGTTTTCTAATAAAAACATATTTGTGGTGATTGCACAAGTGCACAGGTGAGATAACCGATCGTAGAACCATGGAATGCTTTGGGTTGGAGGAGACCTAAGAGATCATCTAATTCCAAGCCCCCTGCCATGGGCAGGGACAAAACCTTCCAGGTAGCCCCTACAAGAGCACGCAGGCCTGTTTCCTATCATTTTCTGTAAACACACCGCAGGTATCTGTGCACACGCATGTACTTTCTCTTTGGCAGACACCCACCGGTGCAGCTTCCAACTTCTGTCTCATGAAAGCCAAAGGATGAGCATATGCTCACGTGCAGAGGAGGCAGTGCATAGCACCTTGCAGCTCTGGAAGTGCAAGGCCCAGGTGTTTGCTCTGTACCATGTCACGCTGACTCTGTCACACAAAGGGGCAGCTGCCCTTGCATGCAGACTCTGGAATTCAAGGCATTTTGTTCAGAAGGTGAAATGGAAATGATATATAGAAATATGGTAGAGGATAATCTCAGTTGTATGGTGTTGTCTGTGCAGCACAACAAAGCAGCAGAAACAGTGTTGTACTTGCTCCTGACCCATACAACGTGGATAGGGTAAGGGCCTAACGCAGAGGAGATTTTGCTATTTTCAGGCTAGGATTTAGGAAGTGCAGAGGAAGATTAGGGTTTAGTCACACACGGTCATCACTTGCGTGTTCTGGACACGTACCCTACTTCATGCAGCCGGTGCCCACTCCTTTCAGACCTGTCTTTCTGAACCAGTGAGCACCAGTGACTCCAGCTGTACTCTGTGAGACGTGGAGGCACTCAGCAACTTTAAAAGAGGACCAAGAAAATCTGGTGCTTGGGTCCCAAATTATGTTTGAAGAATGATCCAAAAATAATCAAAACATTTGTTTTCCACTAAAAGGCCTCCTAAGAATTAAACTGGAATTATCCTGTGATAAACTTAGCTACAGTGTTTCTGGGACAGAGTGTCCAGAGGATGAGCATTCTTCACCTTATCATCTGAATGTCTCAATTCTGACCCCAAACACAAATTTGTGCCAGGTATAGCACCGTGTTTGTGGTGTGTTGCAAATGTCAGTTTGCAAGGGAATGTGTTGGTTTATGGCATAAAAGTAAAAAGCACAGAGCTCTAAGTTCAACTGCATTTGCCTTTGCTTGGAAAAGAAATAATTATTCTATTTGTTTTGCTTCCAAGATGTGAATAGCAAATGTCTTTCTCACCTCACTGAGAGGAAAAAATCACACCCAATATGGTTAAGGTGCACCCCTTTTTACTAAGCAGTGTGACAACCTTGCAGTTTGAACAACTTTTTTTTTGGCTGTTACTTTTTTTTTTTTTTTTTTTTAAATGTGATTTCTGCTTTAAAGATGCCTCATGCACGAATGTCTTGGGCTGTTTCCTACAAAATGCAGAGCTCATAAATAAAAGGAATAAGCAGAGCAGCAGAAAAGTGAAGAAGTGAAGCATTTCAAATGTTTTTTTAGAGGAGCTGATTTAGCTGCAGTCTGGAGGCAATACTTGGCATAGGGGAAAAAAAAAAAAAAAAAAAAAAAAAAAGCTTTAAAATGTGTGGAGCTGGTCCTGTCACCAGGGCTCAGAGTGGGCATTCTTCACAGAGGGTCTAGGCACCTACGGGGAGCTCTTCTGGTGACCTCTGATACTGCCATGGCTGCTTTCATTTGTTTTATTGCTGCAACTGAGATCATCTCCAGCTCAGGTATACCTTCTGGAAAGCCAGTGGCCAGTTGAGGGTTTTGATGCTTGTGTTCTGTGACCAAAGGCAGGGTCTGTGGAGGACAACAGGATCACAGCAGGTGTTTCTACAAGGAATGACCCCAGAATTGCTGGGTTTTGACTCTTCTGGGGACGCTCCCTCCTTTTTTCAGCCACTAGGTGCCATGACACAAATTTCTTGAGGTCCTCATGGTGGTGTCCTCTGACTGCAGGCCTGTGGCAGGGAGCCCTTCAGCACAGCCGGCAGTTGGCAGTGTCAAGTTCCCCTCCTCCCCTCAGCTTCCATGGCAGCAAACTGTGTCCCTGTGCCCCGACTTGGCCGCAGTCCCCCATGGTAACATGATCCACAAAAGGAACATGAGAAGGTGTTTTCTGGGCCAAGGATTTTCCCCTGGCAGGTTTCAGAAAGGCCCATGTCCTCCTCTCTGCTCTAGTGTTACTCCAACCCGCCTCTGCAGCCTCGACTGTCCTGGCATCACCTGGCAGTCCCTGCCCCGGGTACGTTTCATCCTGGCTGTGCTACTTCGGTCAATCAGAGCAAATCAACTGCAGATCGGGGCAAGTTGCCACGAGGGCTGGCATGACCGGCTCACGCCTCACCCCTGGCCACATGCTGGACTAACTTCTCCTCAGCCTGCACTGCTTTCTCAGCAGCTCTCTTCTGAATGCAATGGTGCTGGTGGCAGCATGGGAAACCCAGCTCTCTAGGTACACACACACACAGAAATCCTGAATTTGAGCACAGGGTGTATACTTTTTATGTCTATTGAAAGCTCATGCCCTTCATTGCTGGCCTCCCTACACATTCAGTGGCACTTAGAAAAGGCAAGTATTTTGCCCACACGCTTTGGAAAGGGCTGTTTTCCAGGCAGCGCTCACCGCATCTATTTTTCCCCATTTTCCCCTCATTTGGGTTATCCCCAGCAAGTCGAGACACCGCTCAAGCCCACATGTCTGTCTCCTTTCACCCCTGCTGCCTGGGAGGGCCAGGCACCAGGCCCAGAGGGGAGGAAAGCAGCCTCGGCCTGACCCGCCACGTAATGGCTGCCGCCTGTCAGGGCGGCGCTGCATGGCGTCTCCACCCGGTGAGGCGGAGCAGTGCCCGGGCTGTCCCAGGGTGTGATGGCGGCGGTGGCCCTGGCTGGGCCCGGGCGAGGTGCAGCCCTGGTTTCCTCCCCAGAAGTCGTGTGCTGAGCACAGGTCCACTGGGGGCCAGCGCCAGGGGATTTCACATGTGATATAAACTGCCCTAGCAGGCATGCTGTGGGTGAGTTAAGGACATACTTTCAGCCTTAATTCTGAGTTTCCTAGGTTTTGTCAGTTTAAGCCAGATTCCTAATGTTATTTTAATGCCGTTGTTTTGTGTGTGAATAATATGCTTTCTATGCCAAACCACAAGCCCTGGAACCAATATCTCATAAAAATGCCTAGAGTCCAAAGCTAATAGTTGTTATTCAGCTGATCCAGTGATGCCTAAAAAGTTACAGATTAATGCTGCTCCCAGTGGGAAGGTAAAATTAGGCTTGCTGTCTGCCGGGACTGGGTGCTGTTTCACACAGCATCGGACCAGGGTCTGGGGCACCCTTTGGCTTAGCCTCAGCCACGGGCTCCGTCTGGGGTCCGTGTGGGCAGAGGTGTGGTATGAGGGGTTTACATGACTTTTTCCTTAAAAACACCCTTGCCCTTCCAGCAACACCCCACCGAGCAATGGGTCACTGCAGCTCACCCTCACCCAGCCCTGCCTCAACGGGCCGTGATTCAGGGGACACCAAAAAGGTGGGTGGACAGCAGCTCACTCCCCCAGCCGTCAGCATTAGCACAATGGTGGACGTGATGAAGTTGGGTCTCGGATCTCTGCCAGCCTGGCCCAGGGCAAGGACTTATTCACATGAGGTGGTGTTGAGAAGGGGATGGGATACGGGGGCGAAGCCGTCCCTGCGCACTCGCCCTCACTTCAGGCTGGGAAATCAAGCCACAGGATGTCAGTGCAGCCTGTGCGAATGCCAAGCTTTCTGAAAGAAATGACTATCTTTTCTCAAGAGCACGGAGGAAGATCTCTTTCCCAGAACATCTTCTTATTTAGGAAACTCACATCACGATGGCAAAGCAAAGCGGAATGCTTATTTGGGAATAAGAAAATGAGATGTGGCCTGAAGTCAGTGCCTGCGTGTAGACACCGCAGCAGAAAGTTGGAGGGCAAACCAGAGGCAGTTGTGTGCTCACGAATACAGTGCTGAATGGGCTGGAGGCCCAGACAGCTGCTATGTGCTGCCTGCGTCCTCGGATACTTGCTGTGGATTTGTAAGGTATTGATTATTTTCCTGTTACAACACAGAGGGATTAGCTAGATTAGCTTCTGCAGAGGTGAGAAAGAAATGTGTCATATAGACTGTTTGTTTTACTCTAATTGGATTCACACCCTCTTTCTGAATAAATCCTGTTTCACTCCAGCTCTTGTGGTTTTTCACGGCCATGAATGCTGAGGAGCTCTTCTCAGAACAGGCAAGTGACTCTCAGCTCTGGTGGGGAAAGCAAAGGGATAGTGCTGGGTCACCAGAGAGGCAAGTAGCTTGCAAACAGGGTGGCCAAGGAAGCTGCCGTGGTCACATCCCAGCTAATGCTTCCCAATCACAGACAGTTGTTGGCAGAGCTTCTTTGTAACGAGAAATCTAAGCTTTTCAGCCCTTCCGGAGGCAACTTTCACACCTGCTCTGGGCAACATGCCTACAGCATGGCTGTGGTGCTTATCAGAAAGCGGTGTATACTGGTCCCCATTCAGCAGGGTAAGCTGCTCTGTATACTAAAATTGCATCTAATTTTCAGCTGCAGCTCATCATCTTTCCTATCTGGTGCAGAAGACTGGAGAAAAATTAATTTCATCTGCTGTTTTTCCTCGTCTCCTTGCTCAGAAACATGGAAAGTACTGGCAGCAGGGGTGGCTTCTCAAATCCATCCTTTAAAACTCTGGAAACAAAACAAGTTCATATGGAAAAGAAATAAATGCATAGTTTAAATAACCTAGGTCTGTATAGTGTGGTAAAGTGCTAAGTGTCCTTACTCGGTTAATCCTGCTAAACAAGTAAATGCTTTTCACTCCTTCGTGCCTTGCACTGTGAAAGCTTTTGACCTCTCTTTGCTGGTCTTTGAGTTTGAAGCTAGGCTCTCTGCCTCTGAGTCAGATGGGTATCAAAAACCTCAGACCAGCTGGACAGTCTCAACAAGCATTTCAGAGTTAAGCCTTAAATTTGAAATTCTTCCACTCATTTCATGTTCCTACAGAGAATGAATGAATGTTACATCAGGAAGTCAGACTTCTATGGAGAGCACCTGCTCCTGCAGTTTCCAAAGATGTCCTGTGTTGTGGATCCCTATGGGTCTACACAAACCTGTGAGTTGTTTGAGACACTTGGGTTGGTTGTACTGGAATTTGTGCACATATATTAAACTTGACAGAAAAATTTTCTTTCATTGCTGTTTTGGTCATGTTCATACTTTCTGTTGGCTTTATTATTTAATATCTGGATACTGAAGCATAAAATAAATCCATATTCTCTTATGGTACATTCACTTTTTGAGGTGGGTATTTGAGTGATTTGACATATAGGCTGCCATAATTTTCAGTAATACCTTTTGTCTTGCTCATTTGCTCATTCAGAACTCATTTGTTTTAGTACTTTTAGAGCCAATGGGAGGTGCTAAATAAACATTTCAAACTGTAAATAAAGTTACTGGCCAACTGTGAATGGGTAGAATTAAGTAATTTTTCCAACATCACACATGTAAGCAGAGGATCCAATTCTGCAGAACAGCTTTTGGATTCCTCTTCCTAGCTTGTCCTGCTAAAAACATTTACTACACACCAGATAAGCCTTTTACAGCCTCCTTCCCTGCACTGTTCCCTAAAGCAAAAGTCTCATTTTTTTTTTTTTAAACAGTATGATCATCTAATTCGAAGGAACTTTTTCTAATATGGGCAATACAGCCCATTTTTTTTTCCTTATCTTCATTCTAGAGTGCCTCAGCCATCTTAGTAGAAAATGTCCCCTCGATACTCAGCCCGAACTAAACATGTAGAATTTTCCTAGCAGGGAAAATTCCAGTCCACAAAATGAAACTTAAGTAAAAGGAAAATAACTGAGATCAGCCTGCTACTAGAAAATATGATACAACTTGGACATCACAGTAATACAGGAATCACTGTATCTACTGAAGTTTGCCACCTCTGCAAAAATGATGCCAGTTGATTTGATTACACAAAGAAGTGCTATACAGATTTTTAGGGCAGCAAGTAAAAGAAAATACTGTTTTTAATGGAAACCAATGGTGGAATTTGGAGAGTCAATGGTAAAGATATCGCTTTCCTGTCACACTACCCACACAGCACAGTGGGAAAGGCTCAGTAGTACAAGGGAGGATGAGATGGGCCCTCAGGGTGGCACAGTTAACATGTTAAAATGAGGAAGTAACAGGCTACCAATCCCTCCCTCACTGTTCTGCCAGGGGGCAGTGGGAAGATGCTAGTCTTCTCCAGACTGAAAGTAAAGATTTATGGATTACCTAATACAGAATTAAAAAAAAATTACAAGATGACTTTTTGGAAATGTAGCATATAGCAGAAAGATCCATTTTTATGTTGCTTTCATATTGAGCTGGAAATTGAAGGACTCTGTATAAGCTGAGGAAAAACCACGACAGTCCTCAGCACAAAATTCAGTTAAATCTCTGTCTTCAGTAGCTTCCAAATCACAGAAACCCTGGGTGGAGGGGAGAGGGGGGAGCTGAGGAGCTTGGGGCTTTAAGAAGCCAGGGCAGAAAATTATGCATCTCTTCAAGAGAAACTGAAAATATCACTTAATGTCTCCAAGCAGATAAGTTCATAAATGAGCCTGCCTGATTGTGGACTGGCTTATTCGTCAACTTAGTATTCAGGAACGGGAACAATTGCCATAGCAACATTCCCATCTTCTGACATGTATCATGCAGATCATGTAGTCAAGGCAGCGCAGCATCCTCTCACACATGTGCTCTATGAACTTTTGTATTCCTGATAATATTAAAGAGAGAAATATGTCTCATGATTGACATTCTTGCCTGTGTTTCTTTATGATTCCTAAAAAAATATATGGAAATGCTTCCCTTCCCCCATCCTCCTCCTTTGAACTGTTTTCTCTCCATCCCACTGAAATGATGAGAACAGCTCATGCCCCAGATCTGCAGATATATGTTCCTGACAGTAGTCCTACGCTATGCAAATGTGTAAACTGCAAAATGTAGAGGCTTTTAAAAAATTAAGTATATCCAGCTGAATCTAAATTCTGAGGAAAAGTGCTGAAAGGAATTAGAAATCTTCCACTACCTGCATAATTAATGCTCTATTAAACAAAGCCTTATATCTTTTTTCTTTTCTTTTCTTTTTTTTTTTTTTTTTGTTTTGAGTTAGTCTGAAATCTCCAGTCACACATGCCAACCATACCTCTGGTACTTGCCAATATGTATGTCACCCCATGGGAGCTGCGTTCACAAGCACAGCAGCATATTTGCTGGAAATGGTGTTTCCAGCCAATGTCCAGCTAATCCCTGGGATGGCTTGAGCTCCGTGGACCTCCTGCTGAAGGAAGAGTCCTTCTGCACATCACACAGGGCTAAGACGTGGTCCAGCACAAACAGGATGCTGCATCTTGTGCAGTAAATCCACCTTTGTAACCTTACCATCAGCAGACAGACTTTACAGGTGTTCCTGGTTTAATCGTATCGTAGGCCATCCAGTGGACCACTTTCTAAGCTTAGCTACAGTTCAGTTTTGTGGCTCCCTCCAAACACCCTGTAACACTAGAAATAGCTGGAATATGTACGTGGGTCAGGTTGATGGTTGGACTTGGTGATCTTGAAGGTCTTCTTCAATTTAGATGAGTCTGATTCTACAATCATACCACTACACAGACATGCCTCTAACTGTGCCTATCCCACCAGTGGTTCTGACATTTAAAGCATCACAATACCTCTGCCTGAGGGTTGGTCTCAGCAGCTCCTTCCATTTTCAAAATCCTGCATAAATCTACGGTCTCTGTAGAGAGAGACTGAAGCCCAGTTTGACTGAGTGCATCTCTCTTGAGAAGCACCAGCTGTGGGCTACACTTAGGTGATGTTTTTCTAACTGGGTTACTTTATCTTCACTTGTTCTCTCTTACACAGCTTCCCAAGAGCTGCCTCATGAGTGTTCGCTGCAAGATGTCCCTGTTGCATGGGAGAAGGTGCCACTGTCTGTGCCGAGAGAGTTGCTTTGTAGAATGGCTCTGCTGGAGGCAAGTCACCCTCAGCTGGGTGTGAGCGTATGGCCAAGCCTGAGGCCTTTGGGGGAAAATGTCCTGAGTGTGCCCATCCTGTGGGACACAAGCCCTGCTGGTCTGCACATGCAGGATTCCCCTTAGCACAGGCTGTGGAGCAGCCCCATGCACACCTGGTGCTCTTCAGCTATAAGCCTCACATGTTTTGCCAGTATAATCCGTGTACACTGTAAATCTAATTTAAATTTTACAGCTTTTTAAAATGAGCTTTTTTTCCCCTTTCATTCCTGTCCTCCCTGCCACTCGCCTCTGATATTTAGGGTCACTGTACAAAGCTTAGGTACTCTTCTGCCCCGGGGAGGGTGAATGTCATTATGCTGTGGTCAATATTGCTTAATGGTTCACCTGGGATTACATCTTGAAGGAGACTCTGTGGTTCTCAGGTTTGAGAACACTCTCCTCCTCTGTGTACTCCACAGCAGATTGCTCAAGAAATTATCATTCAAGAAATTCCTTCTTTATAACTTGTCCCATGGTGACTCTTGGTCATACTACATACAGGTAGTTGAGGTCCCCCATTATCATAATTTTTGCTGCCTAAGTATTTTTCACTTAATTGCCACCTTCTGCTCTGTGACTAATAATAATTCTGTTCTGTAAAGCCACCCCTAGAGAAAATGGCTTGCAGCTTAGTACCAGTAGCAGATGAGGAGTGACCTTCCCCTCTTTTATCCCATTACATCTGTCAGGTGCAAACTTGGAAGCCAAATTGGGAAGCATTATTAAATAAGAACAAATTATTTTATTTTACATAGCAAATAAACTAGGACAATTACATGCAGAAGGCTAGCCAGGCACTGCTCTGCCTGCAAAATCCAATTAAACATCCACAAATGCAGAAGCAAAAATTTCTTAAGCAACGCAAACTGCACTGAGTTGCAGAGTCTGTGAATGTTACCTATCTGTAACTGCCCACAGTGGAGTGCAGAGTGCTGCAGCTGCCGATTGTCCCTACTGCTACGGGCAGCATGTCCTGCAGCTCAGCAGCCTTACGCCGAGGGGAAGAGTGGAAGCACAAGGAGCTGCACGTTTGGAGACAGGGTGGAATTACTGTCCATGTCGAGAATGTTACCTTTCATAGCTCCTGATTCCTTTCCATGGTAAGCAAGGAACTGTCATTTAACATCTGACTGTCATTACTTGTTTCTACAGAAGATCATGTGTGTCTGTGTTGCCATGTGTGTATGTATAGATGTAAGCATGTGTGCTGAACTTTGACATACACAATATGCATACTGTGGGGACCATTTGTGTATTAAAAAAGCAAAGAAATATTGCGTCCTAGTTCTGACTGTACTGTAGCAGTCTACTTAGAACGCACGCTGCAGAGATACTTCTCCACTCTAAGGGCAGATGTTTACTTTTTAATACATCAGCTATATATGAAATGCCAAACTTGGACAACATGATTAGCCACAATACAGATTATATGAAACAGATTCTATTTTACTTCTGTCTCTCTTTACACAGCTCTAAGGAACAGCAAATAGCTCCTCCGGTGGGCCAAGAAGTCTGTAGCCTACCTTTCAAATTTCCGTACTGGCATTTATCGTGTTGAGGTTCAAATCCTTTTACAGCCGTGGTCTGGACAAGAAAAGGGCATTTAAGGGAGTAAGACTATATCTTGCTCTTCTGGGTTACATTAAAACCCATTGATTTCCATCTGTTATTTGAACAAAACAGAGTGCATTTTAGGTAAAAATAAAATTGCTTATATTGGAGAATATACATTAAATATATTTGCTGTTTATGGTCTGTAAATTCGACGGTTCTGTTTTTAGAGATTTTTAATAATACAAGTAAGAGGAGGTCACTGTACTCAAAAGACTCTAAGCACAAAAAGCTCTTTCATTTCACTATGTCATTAGGAGCACTGCAGAAAGCATCCCACCTGCAAGTCTGCTTGCACCCTCATTCAGCAAAGCCTCTGCATTGAAAAGCACCTGTGCCTATGCTTTGAATTCAGCATGTGCTTAAGGATGTTTCTAAACAGATGTTGACAGCTAAATCTGTTTACTTTCCAGACTAATTTCATTCCCCTTTGCTCCTCTTGCTTCGAAAAAGAGAGATCATTGCCCCTGCGGAAATTAACCAAACCTGCAAATCCTTTTATTTCTTGGGATTTCTGAAATACTCAGAGCTGTATGTACAAACCCCAGGTTTAATACTGCAATCAGGCACGTTGAAGACATTTGCACTTTTACAACATATATGAACACCTTGGGCCAAATATAGAATAAAACTCACTGGTTTTACTGCAGCACCTGTGACCCTCATTTAAGTGGTTGGCTAAAGCGGCGTGTGAAGCTTCGAACCACCGGAGCAGTGCAGAGCAGCTGGGATACCCTAGTGGATATGACCTGTTCTACTGGTATGCATTAGGATTTGGTTAGGAGCTTTATTTTTGTTGTTGCTGATGGAAAATATCTGTCACCATCATTTGCCCCTGTTCACATTAAAAGCAGGAACATTAAAGACAGGATTGGTAGCATATCTCCTCCAAGGTGCATTCAGAAGCGACCACACTTACACATCTCTCACTGCTTGCTCCTTTGTTCCCAGGGCAGGAACACCAAACCTACCTCAGTGATGTTAGCCTCAGGTTGATGGTCTTTTCAGGACTGTATTTTATCTCAAGTTTTAGATTATAAATCCTTCTTTCAGTGTTCAGTCTAATGGCATCAGAGTCCTCAAAGGCTACCCAAGCTTGTATCAGAGCCCTGCAGACTGCCCAATCTTTATAGAAAGTAAAAGGTGAAGAAGAAATTATTGTCAGTGTTTGAAATAGCCTTTGAATAGCAAATTTAAAACGAACAATTAAATAAGAACATATGCCTTATCATTACAAGCTGCCGTTTTGTATATCATTTGTGTATCATATCATTACTAGCAATACGAAGAGCCTTTGGGGAGCCTGGGGAAGGGTTAGCCATTTTTCACTCTTCACACGGTGTCCAAGTAGACTTGATGTGCACTGGTAGCAATTTAGCAAATACTACTGGTGGGCAGAGAAGCAAAGAAACAACTTAATATTGGGGAAAATGTTTGTCAGACCCCTTTAAAAGAAGGCAACGGTTGCTATAGAGAGAAAGCAAAATATGGCTTTATCACACATAAGCCAAATTACAGACTAAAATAATTTCATTCTGAAGCTGCAGCAAAAGTTAGCAAATTATGGCAATCTCTTTGCAACAGAGTGGTATGAGAGCTGTGCAAATACATTTCAGGGTATCTAAATGCACACAGGAAGTGAGAACGAGCTTTGTAAAGCCAAACAGGGCATATAGTCAAACTCAAATTCATGGCAACTCTGTGGCTAGTCATTCTAACCAGCTTTAAATAAATCTCTCTTTTTTGTGTTTTATACTAAGTCAAGAGAGTATTATTAAGATTGCAAAGTCAGGCATTCAAGAGTGAGGTAATGTCAAAATTAAGGCCGTCTGTTCAACCTTAATTTGGCCCCTTGCGAGTATGAATTACGATATTGCCTTTAATTAGATGATCACACAATATTTTTTCCTCTGCCTTATTCATAACACATGATGGATGGTGCTCACTGAATGATGACACCATATTTTGTTTTTTCCTTGTGGTTCAAGGTGTGGCAGCCTGCCTTATTTACTGCATGCTATATTCTTCTCTGACAACAAAACTAATGATTCCTTCACAGAATTTTCTATGTGGTTTATCATTACAGCTATGACATACTTAACAAATATTAATAATTTAATTTTACTGTGGTTCTCAAGGGAAAGGCTAGAAGTCTTTCCATTTCGCGTATTTATCTACAACCTATTGCTCAAGTTTTCCTCAAAGCTTTGTCTCCTTCATATTTGCTCTAGGCAGCTTTATTTGCATCAGCTTTGGGGAGGCATTGACGATACATGGGAACCAAGATCAAGTTCCCCATTCTGGTGTGCGTCTTGGAAGTCAAACTCTGCATATGAATAAGCACTTTGGAGAATTACCTGTGCGCTACAGGGAAGTGCAGGCATGTTTCTTCCTACAACCTGGACAATGACAAGTAGATTTTTGTCATAAAGTAGAAAGTGTTACTAACATAATTGCTATCCTTCTTCCACAGAACCAGTTCCACAGCAAAAGTAGAGAAAAGTTTCTAGACATAGAAAAAAAAAGTCTTATTCATAGACTTTCGCTTGGAAATAGATGACTTGTTCTGACAAAAGCTTTCCACCAAAAAAAAAAAAGTTCCCCCAAGAGAAATACCTTTCAGGGACAATTTCAGCCAAGATGGTTGAAATTTGGCAAGTTTACAAGTGACTTTTACTTTAGTCATCATTCATCCATCATCTTTTTTAAGCATGATGGATTGTGTAATTCTAAAGGGAATGAACACAGTCTAGAAGAGCACTCTCTGGGTACACAGGCCCCTAAGTTATTTATATCGTTGTTCATACATCATAGGCTGGATTTAATGCTCTAAAATTTTTTTGACTTTAAATACTATGATACAAAGCTCATAGGAGGTGGAGAACTTTCTGAGACCTGAGAAGACAAATTGAGTTCAGACCTTCTCCAAATACTATAAATTTCCTGAAACCAAATTAAACCTATCACATTTTGTGTCACATATATTGCCTTTGGCTAATAATGCCAGCCTCAGGGGTTTAAGCCCGTAACTGGTATCTAAGCTCGGCAATCTATTTTTCTGAGGTGCTGAATATTCACAAACTCACAGATAAAAGGGAAGACAATTTTAATTTTCCCTGTGTGGCACCGCTGAATGGAAGTCTTCTTCCTCTTGGATACCTGTCTGTGGATTCAGTTAGTCATTCGAATCAGCAGAGCCAGAGTGTGTATAGCCGTGTGGCATGTTGGAAATTCTTATTTTTACCTAACCCTTTTCCATCACAATGAACTCCTGAATTCAGTGATGGAAACAATCCAGGTGAAATAAAATAAATAAATAAATAAATAAAATCACAAAAATGTGCTAGGTTTAACAGCAGAGCATGGCTTATGCAAGTTCTCTGTCTGACCAGTGTAAAGGGTTTGGGCTCTGAGCTTCCCACCCTCAGCCACTGTCGATAATCTCTTCACAACGGCACTGTGTGTCACTGTTACTGCTGCAGTCAAAAACTATGGCTACATTCTTTAGCACTTTTGTCCCTCAGTACTTTCACATGCCACCAAAGCTTTCAAAAGCGGTGACTTTAAACAGCTCATACCTCACTGAAACACGACAGAATCCATGTTTTCTTCTCTTCCCGAGTTTTTAAAGCCTGTTGCAAATAACAGACATCCAACCACCTCCAGTAACAACCATCTATTACAATCAAGCCCAGTTATCTGTGGACAGAGTAACCATGCTGCAGAATTACTGTGCATCTGTGCCAACTCTGCTCAGGTCCAGCAGAGCTTAATAACCTTATTGCAAGGCCACATGGCTATAGCTAATTTGCTTCCAAAGACAGTTTGAGTACGTAGACAGGGTACTCATTTTTACCTGGCATGGAGCCACGGAACCCAAACCAGTTCCATGCAGAGCTGGGCCAGATTTCTTTGAGGTGCCCTCCCACTTTTGGGAGTACTGACCATTTTCTGTGCTCTGCTCAGTCAACTTGGGGCCAGCAGGGTTTACTGGTGCCAGCTCAGTATTGGTCTTGTCAAGAGAAGCTTTACGGTTTTGCATCCCCTACACACTGAGGAGAGCTCAGCTCAGCCACAGCAATGCACAAATGAATGTAGTCAGCCCAGGTCCAATGCTCTTCCCAAAGCAGTAAATTCCCCTGCTCAGCCCCAAGCACGCCTTGCAGACGCCCAGCAGCACCAACACATCACTGGGCTCGATGTAGCCCTGCGTACATCTGCACTTTGCTCTCCAGAACACCTGATTGCCTCATGGTAGCCAGAAGCCCCCTTACCAGGCTGTGCTAGCACCACGTCCTCTGACAGTGGTGACCTGACCATGCAATGGCAAAGAGCAGACAAATGCAGGATGCATTAGCTTTTCTTTAGACTTACCTGACTGCAGTGACATGACAGTGCCTTCCTGTAGCACATTCATTAAGGACTGAACTTGTCATAATTTGGCTGGAAAGGTCCAACTATAGGAGCATTCACTCAGATTTTCTGTTTGATGAAGTCTTAAATTTCAAGATTCAACACCCACCTCATGTCCTTTAACATTATTTCATCAGGAGCAGCTAGACATCAGTACTCATGAAGCTGAAGTATCTTGAGCTGGAAGTATGGCTGATTGTGTGTTCTGCCCTCTCCTTCTCTGGGACCTTCTCCTGTGAACTCCATCTCCTTTATTGGCCCACATAATTTCCATGTACTTTCTAGTAGCCTGACTAACTTTGAAATCTGCAACTCTGACCACCAAATTAAAATTACTGAGAGGACAGACAGTCACAAAGGCAATACAATCACATAAGCCTCATTTTTGAAAGAAACAATCCGAAGTTACACTGTTGAACTACTGCACCGTTTCTATGATCATGTGTACATCAACAGTAGTGGATTTAAAAAAAGTTCTGGGGAGCCGGGTCGTGATTTGCATGAGATCAGTTTCCCCCAGAACTGTTCCAGAGCAGGAACATATTTAAGTTATATTAAAATCCTGCAGGAATCCATGTGAAAAAAAACACACATTAACATATACCTTTAAAGTGCTCTATATGTGTATAAAATAAATACACCTAAATACACTAATGAGTATGTGTGATGTGAACATCAGGACACTTGGATCTTTAAGTTTATCTTTTTTATAAAATAATTTCTTGCTGAAAATCAGCAATTAATTCTACACATTTTTTTCTGCCTAGTACAGTTCCTTTTCAATTGCCTGATAATTAAAAAGAATTCTGTCATTTCGACCATTGCCAGTGTTTTGCAATGGAATTCCAGACACAAACAGGCATATTCCTGATACAACAGGCATTTGCTTATGTGCCTTCCTAAAGTAAGGCTTATATCTTCTCTCTCGCACTATGCTAATGGCTCAGCCCATGTATTGAGAACTTACAACTTGAAAACGCAGAATCAGGTCTTGTACTGGGAAAATAAGAAGAAAAATCCTCACGTAGAAATAATATCAAATACAGCTGACACTGGAAAACCTGAAAATACATCATTCAAATGCCATCAATCCATCTAGAATTTCAAGAATCAGCATGAAGAAACATAAACCTGGGGGTAACTTGATCTTTATTTAGGCATATTTAAGAAAAGTTTCATCATATTCAGGTAGTCTAGCACTGCAAATAAATCTTGACTGGACTGATAAAATTATTAACATCACTGATTTAAGGCAACTGTTACATGTTACATTAATATTTCAGTCAGATTGAATTCTTCTTCGGATACATTCATGCAATTAACTGTAATATATTTTTACACTGTACTTTGAATATTTAGGATTGTTTTGTTTCCCCATATTAGACCTATCTGGTTAAGCTTTTCTCAAACAATACAAAGAATGAACTTGTTCTTCTGGGTGGAAGTGGAAAGCTTTAATGACTTAATGATTTAATGACTTATTTGATGCAAGAAATGCATGTTGAGAATGCTGTGGAGATAAATATACATCTTATATGTGTGTATCACATGCAAGCATGGAGAAATAGGAATGGAGGTTGAAACATAATTATTATTCTTAGCTAAAATCATTTTCCTTCATTAAAAAAACCAAAACATCCTTGCACTGAGCAGAAGGCCCACTAAACTGCCTGATTTCCAGAAGATTCCTCTCCGTGCCAACCTCTGTCGGGGATGAGAAATCTTCCATGGAGCCATGAACAAGCCTCCATGTTGCATCTATTGTTCAGTCCATTTTTGTCTTCTCTTTTTCTTCTTCAATACCTGAAAACATATGGAGAACAGCTTTCAAAAATCTCCAAACGAATAAAAACGAAGAGCTTATTTAGAGAAGTTTCTTCTAATGCATTAATCTTCCTTTTCCCTTTATTGCTGTTGTTTCTCCCCTCCTTGCTCACATGCTCTTGCATGTGTTACCTCACCTGCTGTGAATGAAAAGAGCATCTGCACACCTGATGGCAGTGGTTGTCCAGAAGTGAACCGCGCAGCCCTCCCTCCCTCCGGACCTTTTTTAACCAGCCGAACCCCCTGCCGCACGCTCAGCCTTTGACTGCTGCAGGGGACTGGGAACACTCAGTTCCCTCGGCTCCTCTGCTTACCTAAGAGCAAATTGGAGTAGATGTTACTAGAGCTGAAGCTAAGCAGCTGACTTTATTTGAATGCAAGTTTTAAAAATTCTGTTTCAGAATTCAGTAAGTTTAGCACCCCCCCCCCCCTCCCATTTCAACGCTGGATTTTTAACAACTTTTACATACATCTCCCTTTTTTGAGAGCACAAGAATGAAGAACCGGTTACTGTCGATAGGGTGCCTCTCTCTCCTTGTAGTGGCCATGTCTTTAATACCAGGAGGGCTGAGTTGGCTGTAGGGCTCCTTAAAGAACTGATCCTTGCTGCAGGACTTTTCTCTTGTCTGTGCTGAGCAAAGTCTGGGCCAGGCAGCAGACTGTGTTTTTTTTTTTTCTTTTTTTCTTTTTTTTTTTTTTTTCTGGCAATGAAAACATTCAGCTATTTCATATGCCTGTTCCTGGACAATGAATTACTATTGGTATCTGACAAAAGTATTGTTCTTCTGACTAAGCCCTCTCTGCCAAACATCTCAAATAAAAATATTTCTTTTGGAGATTTTTAGGCTTGCTGCGTGTTGGAAAAGACAGACCTCTGAGGACTGAAGGCAAAAAAGAAGTAATTTTTGAGAACGTTGAGAGGAAAATCCAGTCACAAGTAAGATCACCTGCTAATGCAATCTATGCATAGATGGCAGTTACACCAAAAGTCACTTTCAAAACATGGCTAATTAATTCCAGGATGGGAAACAGCAAGAGCCATGTGCAGTTAGAAAGCACAACTGCAGAGTGGCCTTGGTCGGAAGAAGCACGAGGGAACCAAACGGGTCTGCACCCTGCCGACAGCACAAGTACCACGGCCCTGGGTGTCGCTGGCAAACCGATGAAGAGCCATAGGCACAGGTTTAACAACCAAAACAAGAGGCTGGGTCCAAAAGATTGCAGTGGGTTTACAAGGCTGCTGCAGAGCCAATCTCGAGCCTTCTGCCTTTTGCTGTAAGGAACTTTTCCAATAGTTTTAAATGAGCTGTTTTATTTGCCTTTAAAAAAGAGCCTCTTTCCTTTCTTCTGAATTGCTCTGCTGCAGATGCATCAAATACTTTGGCAGGAATGCAGATACCCTCAAAAACTGTGGACAGACACTGGCTTGTAGAAAGGGCAAATTTTTCCTTGCCTACCATGTTTGTGGTTTAACTTGGAAAAACTAACTGCAAATCATTTTGTCAGTAGTGAGGTTTTATTTAATGCGTCTCCAGAGGAAAAGGAAAAAAACCTCTGAACTCCAACAACCCCCCCCTCACCCCAGACCTCTCATGGCAGACTGCTTTAGTTTGAAACCTTACTAATCAAAAGCCCCTTTTAAAGGTACAGTTTTCAAATGGTATTTTCCCAAATCTTGCAAGGAGACAGATTGGCATTATTTTAAATTTCCACTGTCATACACCTCAGGTTTGGTTTATGCAAAGTGTCTAAAGCATAGCAACATAGCAGGTGACTCATGGCATTATCTGGTTTGCAAGTGCTTGAGCCACAAGGGAGTGTGGATCAATATTCTTTAACCAAATCAAGGAAATAACAGAGAGGATAACAAGGCCATGGTGGGCCTACTGGAAGAATGACATGATTAACCTCAGCTTTTCTGGGGTGGAGGGCCACAAGAACCAGAGATTTTGTTAGGCATACTGTGGAATAGAGAGGGAGATTTTCCACCTTTTATTTATTCATGGACTTGGTAAGAATATGTGACTCTTCACCACGTTACTATGCTTCATACAGGACTTCACACAGGCCAAGTGAAAGTATTCCGTGTGGCTGCCTTTTTTAGAAACTTCTTTCCTGAATAATTATAATAATACAAATAATTAAAATAGACGTGACTGTGACATCCAAGTGAGGCCTCAAAACCACACATGAACCCTAGGACCAATGGCCGCTGATTCTAGGGTACTACCAAGGAAACCACTTTGCACCTGCTTGCTAACAGGAGCAAATGGCCGGTAAAACTGATGTGAGCTCCTGGAATCAGGCTCTACCTAGCACTAGAGGACTTGTTAAAAGAGAATTGTGTGTGCAGTAAGCTACCATGTGAATTTACGTTTTATTAACAAGAGCACACTATGTTTCCCAAACGGGGATGCCAGCTGTTCATATGGTCACAATCCATTATGGGCCCAATTAATGTAATGACAGAATTCCCACTGAGCAAGTATTTCACTCCATTTGTGACTTGCTCCTGAGGAGAATATGAATGTTGTTTGCTTATTTATTGCATTTTGACAAATGAAAACCATCTTTCGTAGACTAAAGACATCTACTTTTAATCTTGTGTTTGTCTTATTTTCCCTTTTCCTTTACTCAGCATTGGCTGGCCTTGGCATGGTAGATGAATGCAGGTTATACAATTATGTTTACCCTCCAATAATGTGATCTTTCATTCCTATTATTTGATCAATGTTAAAATATTTATTTTCCTTGAGTAAATTTCTAAGCAGAAAACACCTTATCTGAGAATACTTATATATACCTTATATCTGAGAATACAGTTTTTTATTTCTAACTCTAAGTTTAACATTAGCAGCATTCCTACAAAATGATACTTTATTCTAGCTGCATTTAATGGGTTCATCAGCTAATAAGTGGGTTGTGAACCAAGTGGGTTGTAAACCTTTCAGGTAATTGCCAACAGCTCTTAAATTAGTATTAGAAGTTATAAGAAAATACATAGCTCATTCATAGCTCATCATGCTTTCCAGCAGCCACTCCATTCATTTGACTGCTTTTAAGAGCAAGTAAGCTAGAAGTTTGAATGGAACTTTTGTCATTTTCCTTTGTTTTAGCCTACTAAAAATCTTTTTGACTTTCAGGGGAGCATCTTCAAGTCCTGACCGAGCATTTCAGGAGCTAACATTCCTAAAACAATACTCACATTTTTGGGTATCCCAGATGTAGTTGTTCAGAACCTCTCCCATCAAGTAGAAAATGTTAATTATTACAGTAACAGCTGCGAAAAAGATTATTTTGACACCTGGGCTGAGGTGCTCAAGAAGCGGGTACACCCACACTCCTGTAACATGGTGAATCCAGCACACCCTGAAACAGAACAAAAACACCAAGTACTGACTCTTACAGCCCTGTTTTTCAGAAATAGTTTGGCTTCGCTACTGTAACCTAAAAAGAAATCATTAAAAAGACAGTGAGTCGCAACTAAATTCAGCTTCTTGGAGTGCCCGGATGATATCCTTTGAGAACAGACATCAAAAATGATGAAACAAAGACTGGTTTCCTGTATTGTTACAGCCTTGTTTTAAAATTAATATGAGCACTTGACCAATTTTCAGTTTCTGATGTAGGCAGGCACTTCCTTGTTGCCTTTATTTTTACAAAGAATATACCCTCCTGTTCTATACAGTAGCATGGAAAGAGCAGCACTCCCTCAACTCCAAGCAAGTTCTTTTTCCAAGGATTATTCAGTGTTCTTGAGGCTTTCCTACACGGCCTGACTCTTGGCTTTCTGGAGCATTTTTGTTTTATTTTGTATACATTTGTGTGTGTCTGCTGCTTTTCCTCTTCACACCTGGAAAGTGTCTCAGTTTCCAGAAACACATGGTTCAGCTTCTCTTTAAAACAATAGCTCTTCAGCACCTGTGTTTTAGGCTGCTCCTCTTTTCCTTTCAGCTACCTGGTATCATTTGGGATCTAATGATTTTTCTCTAGGTGGGACAAACATTAAAAAAAAAAAAAAAGAAGAAGAAACCTTCTCATCAGTGAACTTCTGCCTACTGCACTCAATAAAGGAAAAGGAATGATGGTGACTCACTGGTGTCACAGAGATTTTTAGCATTCAGCTACAGCGGAGATCATCGTTACACTAACCCAAGAGACAGTGTGTCAGCTCTACTGCAATACAGCCCGAAGAACCTCTCCAGGTACGTGGTTTCCCTCTGTGTGGCTGCATGGACACCTGCACTCTCTGAAAGGAGAGTTGTTGCACTGAGATCTGAAACGGTGAAGTCAGAAGGGAGCAGACGGAGTCCATGCATTCCAGTAGCTGGAACCTAAGAAAGGGAAATGCTGCCAAAAATCTTAGCAAACATCACAGAGGCTAACTGGGAAAAATGCTCAGCGGAGACCAGACTGGGGCCTGTGAGCTGCTGGGCTCTCTGTAAGAATGTAGATCTTTTCCTCTCTGATCCTGCAATTTGAGAGAGAAGCATACAGTGAAGCACAGCTAGAGAGAAGACTAAGCAGTCACAAAGACAATTACTGATGGAGACTTCCATGTCCATATGATTTGCTTCACTTGCTGATACTTCTGTTTGCTTAAGGAAGACTTTTGATCACTACGTCAACAGTCATAGGTTCCTGATGAGCAGAAACACAAAAGTCTACTCAAAAACACTGTAATAAATGCCTGTCACACAGAGAGTGCAGCATCCCTGTTCAATGATTCTCCCTCACCCTGGAAATGTTCATGGTTGTCATAGCTTCCCTCCTCCTTAGAAAAGCTTTTATTACAGCCAAACCTTTAGCAGTTGCACACTTCATGTAGGAATTTACATGTGTTGGTAAATTAATCTGCATGATCTAAATGCAGACTAAAAACACTTTCTCCAAAGGAGTTCACATATGGAAAACGATCTTTATACTTTACAGTTACTTTCCCAGACTTTGTTCTGTGCCAGAATTGAACTGACAAGATAAAGGTAACTGTGAAAAAATAAAGGGTTACTGTGTAACCCGTGGTAACAGGGGATACCATGTCCCACTTGGTCAAAGAAAAGGATGGGGTAGTTGGTAGAAGGTTATGGGGTGTCTTTTACTCTCAGGTTGGCTTAGGAGGGAGCATCTATTATTGCCCAGCATTTTTTGGTTCATTTACTTTCGTTTTATGATCATTTTGTGAAAAACAAGCTCCAATGAAAAAAAAAATGAAAAAAAGCCAGTGTCTCTTTTTCACTTTTCTCTGGTGTGATGAAGCTGTCCATCAATATAAGGACCTTTACAGAAGGACTTTTCAAGGGATGTTCTAAACGGCACCTATGTACCCAAGTTCATGAACCAAGCAGAAGTGACATTTACTAGAACGCATTTATGCTGGAAAGAAGAAATATTTTCTCAATCTGACCAATGAGTCACCGATGAGCTCACAAATGTCAGATGTGTCTGGTTAGTTCAGAATCTTCGAGTACATTTCATGAACTCTGTTCTTTGCTGCCCAGGACGGTAGCCTGTTATTTGTTTGGTGACACAGCTCGTGTGTTCAACCTACCTGTTGTACATCTGTCCCCGGGGCAGTGACAACGTAGGAGCTCGTGCTTTGAGGACAGGAGATGCCTGCCACGGACTCAGCTGATCAGCCACCCTGATCTTCCCTGCTCTCTGCGTTTTGATGGAGTGGTGTTAGCCTTCTCTGCACTGAGCACTGACACGCCGATTGCTCCTGCGTTGCCTGCACCACAAATGGCAGCAGCAAGAGGATGATTGCTACCATGGAAACCTCACCTGATGGCCTTTCTTAGCGGGTTCGTTCCTGCTTGAATACAAGCTAACTCAACGCTGCACAATAAAGAGCTGATCAACCAGAAGCATAAAGCCTCCATACAAGATTGCTGATTACTAATGTTAATGAATGCCCTTAACATTGCAATTCCAGTAGTCATTATTCCCGGCCAACCTCATTATTAGATAAGCACAGGGGAGCATGCATTAAGATTTACTTAGGAGTGCAAATCTAGATCCAATTTAAGACCCTGTTATTGAACAGGTATAAAAAAATGGGTTGTTTAGATAAAAATATACTGATGAGAAAAAGCTGAAGTTAAAACTGGGCTGATTACTTCTGAGAAGATAAAATTAACTTAGAACCTTCCTGTGTTTTGGTTCTGTGACAGCCAATGTAGATGCAACCGTGCATTTTTCAAAGAGGAATATGATATAGGTGACAGAGCTCATTTTTTTCCATTTGTTAGAACTGGTAAGAAAAAAAGGAATGGAGATATTCCCACATTGTATTCAAATTAAAATGTATGTTTAAAAAAAGTGGTGATTTGGGGAAATTTTCAACCAGATGGTGTAGAAAACAGAAAAAGCTATTAACACACACTATTTATTCTTTTTAAAATATCTGTCAAAAAGCTTGACTTTGTGGCTGTTTTTCACTTTTAGTATACAGTGGATGTTGTATATCTCACCTATCAAAGTAACGAGTCTTCCTGTTTGCCGTTTTTCCAGCAATAAGTCTGTCTGAGAAGATGAAAGTCATGCAGAGAAGATACACGTACATTTCTTCGGCTACAGATTTTTTGTTAATGAAGAAAAGCAACTACTTCAAACAACTGTGGGAACCTTGTGTGAAATCTAGTCCTGGTACAAGCAAGCTCAATAGGTGGATATCACGGTAGATGACCATGACAACTGAAAGGTTTTGCAGTAGGAGCCAAGTTGCAGGAAGCGGTTGCTCCTTCACCATGGCTACACGGCGATTGTGAGTTTGGAAACACTTGCAAAGGCATCACAACTTGCTGGCACTTTGTGGCCTGGACTCTGAGTCTTCACCCACTTCCTGCCCAAATGGAATCCTTCAGCTAAATCTGGAGCTAAACAACTGTGTGATCTGGAAACAGAAGTGCTAGGTGGAGGGCTGTAGAACTTTTCAAGAGCAAGGAATGAGAGGACACAGAAAAAAAATGCAAGCCAAGGAATGGCTGACGAGCTTCAAATGCTCTTCCTCCTAGCAGAAGCAGCACTGTAGCACAACACAGAGGCAAGAAATTCAAATCTGATAAAGGAAGTATCTTTCTGCATGACGTCTTATTAACCTCTGGAATGGTCCACCTTATCTTGCAGCAACATATCACTGAACTCATGATATTAAAAAAAATAGAATACAAGTTTGGAAGGATGTCGTGTTTCCATTTAATTCACTCCTCTGCTCTGGGCAGTATCACACAACTCTAGGAAGCTTCTGAAGTCAGGAGACGGTACAAGCAGTAAGAATGTTCACAATCGTGCTTAAGTTCAGAGAGTACACAGTGTATAAACTATCAAGTCTGAGCATCCAGTTTTTGATGTGGGTTTTGGAAGAAAGCTTTCCTTACAGGCTGGTCATTCCAAAATGGCCTGCTGAATCGTCTTCTGAAGCATCTGACATTAGCGACAGTCACAGTCTTGATATGTAGCCACTCTCATCCACCGCGGTAATTCCCTTCTGGTTACTTCTTGCAGCAGTGCAGAAGCAGATCCTCTCCTACACCTTCTGTGCCACTCAGGTTTCCAGTGACTGGCACAAGGGACGGCAGATTCTCTGCCCCCAAACAGATCCCAAGCCAGTTCCCCTTGTGGCTACAATTTATCAAATGACAGGACATGGCCACTTTCTACGCTTTTATTTCATCTTTCCTAGCGTCACTCTCCTTTTCCGCAGAAAGGGAGAACTTTACCCAGAACTATTAAATTGTGGAATGTCTCCCAAAGGAGGTGACGGGCTTACAGCAGCTGAGTCATTCAAAACTCAAACGAACAAATCATTTGTGGTTACAGACTAGGGACCAACCCTGCGCTTTCAGAGGCAGGAGCACAATGACCCACACTAAATCTGTTCTACTTTTGGTTTCTAATGCTGACTGAAGCGATGTGAGGGACATTTTCATCAATCTTTATGATTTTTTCTTCCAAAAACATAGGACAGCTTATTCTGCATCTAATCAGAACTGTTAAGTTCTCACCCATCTTAAGATGTTGGGATCTTTATAATGCCAGCCAAACAGGTGTAAGCCACCTACAGTAGGAATGCGTAATGTTTAGAAATTTTACATTCTAAAAAATGAATTCAATAAACAGCCATCAAGAACTAAAAGCAATAATTTCCTCTTTCCAATTTCTTTTTGTTTTTTTTTTTTTTTTTTTGGATTCTTCTCCACTGATCTGACTGCTGCTGAACAATACCAGAGTCATGGGACTGTCCTCCTGGTATGGAATGGCTGATGTAGACAAAAGACAAATCCTGGAAAACTGCAGCTGCAAATAATGCCACACAGTAATGTCATGCAAAACATACTCAGCATGACACAGTGCTGTCATCCTTTGGGATGGACAAAGCTTAGCAGAAATTTTTGTTTACGTACAGGTAGCTAGAATGACAGAAACTCTGCAGGATTTGAAGTCATCTATTTTGATAAATATTTAATTTTAAATATAGAAATGGTTGCTATGCTTTCTTGAGCTATATTTTAAGGAGCTGCAGAAGCAAGTGAGAATGTATTAACTATGCATGTCATCTGTGATTGTACTGTTGCTTTGACTGAAACACTTGAGGATGTGGAGGTGGAGGGGAGCCAGAATGTAACAGTCCATAATGGCCACGTCAGACTTAATGGGCTGAGGATCCGTGCAGACTTCTCTTGCTGAAAGCACTTTTGCTCTTCCACCCTTCTTCTGGGTCAGGCACAGGGGATGCTAATCTCCTTCTGGCCTATTTCTGCTGCTTCTACTTCTTCCTACTCTTTCCTGTTCTGAGTAGTCCTGGCTCCAACTCTTTTCTCCTCCTCTGCGTTGTCGCATCTATCACCCACCTCTCTGTCAGCCTTCCACCCCAATTTCAAGGCCCGTCTCTCTCTTCCCCTCCAAGCTTTTCCCACTTACTTGCACAGTTTCAGCTTTCAAGCTGCTGACCTGTGAGCTGCACAGTTCCTTACCCATGTTCTCTTTTAACCAGTGGTTCATCTCTTTTACTTGCCTTGAGGGCTTTTCACTTGGTTCTCCTCAACCATTGATTCCCCTGATCCCTACTGAATTTCTCTCCCCAGTGCTCACTTCCAAAAGCATTTACGGCCCTCTGCTGACATGCAGACACACAACAGACCCTAGCACAGCCATGCTGTGTCTTCTGCTCCATCTGTATCTGTCACTTCCACCTCAGAAATCCTTCTGCTTTCTGAATCATGCCTTCTTAATAAATATGGCTGCCAATTCTCTCCAAGCTTCACTCTTTTGCACTTCACCCTTCCCTTCTCAGTTTCAAGGTTTGTCCTAGCAGTCGGCATCCCTATCCTTTTGCCAACATCTGCTCTTTCTGATCTTCCTCTCCTTCTATGGAGAACCGCTCATGGAAATCCTACAGCAAGGCTGACAGCAGCTATCTCAAATCCATTCCAAATTCTCAGAGCGTACATTCCTTTCTTAAATTCACTCAAGAAGAATTCAGCAAATTACACCATCTAAATGCTTTCCCTCAGCACATCTACAGAACTCTCTTAAAATCACTTAAAGTCAAACTTTATTTTCAAATGAAAGTTTAAAGGTACCTGAGATATGGAAATAGATTTATCAGCTTAATAGATTTATGAATTGAGTCCAAGCCTGGCACATGTGGAGAGAACTTCCAGTGGACTTAAGATAGCAACGAGAGAGCAGATCAAGTCTTTTGCTCCCAAACACGTAGCCCTGCATGACTACGGCAGTAGAATCAGATTCTTAGGGTCTGATTGTCTGGCATCCTCAAGTACTCAAAAGCAGAGGGAACAAGAAAGCCATTTTAAATAAATGTATATGTCTCAGTTTATTTTAGGGACATATTAGGCTCTGATATTAGTTGCCATGAGGTCATTCTTATTACAAGGAGCAACACATTTCTGGCTCTTCTCAGTTCCTTGACAACCAACTCCATACTCCCATTGGCAGTATTTTCTGGTAGTACTGGCAAGCTCTTGGGTTTTCTTAGCACTGTCTAGATTTAGCAATTCAATACAAATTGTGACCTTTTCAAGCCATGTTAAATAAAGCCAATTGGCCTTTCCCAACTTAACCCATGACTTCGATCCTGAAAATCCATGTATGGTGTGCAACAGGCAAAGCAAATCTGTGAATGCTGTGCCTGAGCACAGTTCCTTAAGAGCAAGGCAAAGCTCTCCCTCCACAGGCAGTACATGAGCTAAGTCTGCTCTCCTGATTGAAGAGAGAATGAAAACATAAATTAAATATTTTTTTTTTACTCTTCAAGAAAGGATATTTCTCAGATAACATGTCTCTGAAGAATGCTTAGAGGATATCAAATTATTTAGCTATATTCTAACTTTGGTGATTCTATTCAGATTTTTTTTCCTCTTTTCTCATTAATCAAATACATATAATAAAAACTCCTTATTCCACCATCCCTTCCCTATGTGAAAGATTCAGCCACATATGAAGCAAGTCAGAAGATCTTCTCTACCTGGAGTTGAAAAATGCATTCACAGAATCTAAACTAAACAATATCCTCCTGTGTGCTCCTTTAGAGTAAAAGCTAGACTTGATAAATCATGCAGCATGGTAAGAAAGTTTCAGATGAGGTGGGGAGAGTTCAAAATTCACAGGTAAAACACGGAGCACATCTGATTAGCAACTGCCTCCATTTTATACTGAGGAAGTTTCAGTGAACACAATTCTGTTGAGGGAACAATGACGTAGGGAGAAGGACTCTAATGCTCAAGCAGCAGATATCTCGCTTCAAGGTAAAACAAACAAACAAACCAAGAACTATGCACCAGCAGGGGGCCCACAGACAACCAAAGATACAAAGGAAGGAAGTTCCAAAAGGCTGCATGTAACTGGGTCATTTGCAGGTGTCATCTCATTGTAATGCACTGTGCTAACCTTGAGGGGTCTAAAGTGTACAACAGCAGCAAATCCTAATGATATAATTACAAATCCTCTAAGTGATCACAGTCAGTACTTCAATGTGGTTACCTAGCAGTAGGAAGACAGTGAACCTTAGCTGTGAAAAGTATGCACCCCCGAGTGGGATGGATGAGAAAAATACACTTTTCATACTTCTATTCCCCAGTCTGTGAACATCAGATACACTCTGTTGATACCATTGTACCATGATTTACCCTGCAGCCCCAGCCAAATCTTGGACAAAGGCTTCAAAAACAGTTGCAGGCTGCAGACTCAGAACTTGCAGATGATGGCATGGTACAGCGTGAGTCTCCCTCTGGTCTTCCCAAAGACTTCCTTTCATAAAAATGGATGGAGTAATGGACTGCAAGTGCAGATTTTAGCAGGGCTACTATTAGGTAGAATAAGCAATTGTCTCATACCATCTTCTGCAGAATCCCAACTCAGAAGGTGAGTCACTTGAGAGTAGGCCTATCCTTAAACAGCAAAAGCAAAGGGAGATGACAGTAGCCTGTAACCGAGTATCTGCTTAGCAGTTAATTTCTTAATGCAGAACCTTCTTCCTTTGCTTTATTTGTCCTACAATTTCCTTTTACATTGTACTTATAGCTGTAGGGTTCAGATGCACTGTAGTAGGCAGGATCAGGCCATATGAGAATCACACTGATACTGTAACAGCTTCTTAAAAGAATTTAAGACACCTCTGTTTTTATTTCATTTGCAGAACTAGTTTGCTTCATTTTTCTATTTCTATTGAACATTATTCCATGTGTCTACTCAGACGATCATGAGAAAACTGTCACTGCCATAGTAGGTCAGATCACGGGTACAGTAACTCTGCTACCTTGTGCCTAGGCACCTTCAGAAGGTGGCAAATAAATAGCACAGTTACTCATTATCATGTAAGTGTTAAAAGAAGGTCCTTTCTCCTCAAGAAATCATTATGCACCTCTATGCATGAGACTGTTCCTATCTTAAAACTGAAAATATTATTCTAGCTTAAGATGTATATGCGTATTTATAAAAGTAAGTGTCAGAATATGACTAGCATCCTGGGACACAGCATCCCACTTCAGCCGGATTACAATCGTTTTATGATCACTTGATGCGCGTTGATGTATATGAATAACGGCTTCTCTTTCATTGGACCGAAGGGAAAAATAGCATGGCTGAGGATTACAGTACTGCCTTGAGCCTGTGTTCCTCTCTCATTAGTTTGATCTCACTTGACTGGTGGTAAAAGCAGTATTATCTGTAGTTTTGGAAAACATCCTCTGAGCTGAGGGTTGTTGTGATATGAGAAGAAGTAAACAGGAGATCATGAAAATGTTTGCAGAAAGGATAGAGGATATATGGTATCAAAGGAGCACTGTTAGCTAAACAAAGGCTTAGTGAAAAATAAAATGCCAGAATGACCAAAGTAAATTAACTCCATCATATAAGTCAGGTGCTTGAATAGAAACTGCCCAATGACAGAATTTAATGTTGCATAGGAAAGGTTATTGCTGTTTAGTTTTTCACAAACATTTGCATTTTTTAAAATAAACTGTAGAGTGTTTGGATTACTGGCTTATTTTGCAATCAATTTTACAGAAAGAATTTATGAACTAGTAAAGAAAAAAGACAGTGTTCTATCTTTTCTGTTGCCGTGTAAATACCGATGCAGGAAATCATTTGCCTATTCTTGATTTTATTTGATAGAACAAAACCCCTAAGCAATAAAATGAAGGTCCAAGAAAAACATTTAGCCTGAAAAAAAAGGTCGAAAAATGTACCCTTGGAAAGACCACTGCTTACATGGGATTGTTCAACAAATTCCTGTTGTGTGAGGTTTGGCATATACTTTCTAAAAATATAAGCATCTGGGGAAACCAGACAAAGCCCAGGTCTTGGACCAAACGAGGCATGCAGCGTGAATCTGTTAGCGATTATATCCATAATGAAATATGTGCCCAAATTTAGCAGTACAAAACCCCCAATACAATATGAAAACACAGCATGTACAGCCCTTACCATAAAATATAGCCAACAGCGAAGGTGCACACTGCAGCCAGTCCGCAGCTCCTGCTGGGATACTGATGATGTGTTGTTCTCATCTCGATTAATATAAAGGGCAAAACTGTTGTATGCTAAAAAAAAAACACAACACAAAACAACAGGGGAAAAACAGGTGATACAAATGATTCTCACTGCATTTCCAAGCTAGTTCTGCAACAAGAATCTTAATCACAAAAACCTAAAAACAGTTTCTGGACGGCTAGAAAGAAAAGGTAAAATGACTCTATAAAGTAGATCAATAACCCAAACGCTTAATATTGCCTCTATAACGTTCAATTGTTTGAGAGAGCGAGGGAAAACTGAGTGAGCAGAACATGCTTTTCACGTTGGCCAGGGATCCAAGAAGGACACTCAGTGAGTGAGAACAGGATGTGGCGTGAGGGGACATGGATTCCGAAGGGACAGGGACCCCTGTCCTAGCTCAGCCCTGCCATTGCTCTGTGATGCTTGCCACATCATCTTGGTTATTTTGACCATTCAAGTTAAGAGGCAATGTGTCTGATTTTCAGAAGCTCTAGGCACAAACAATGCCAAATGTATGAATATAAATGGAAGTATTTAATGCTTCTGAGAATTAGGTTTAAATGTATCTCAATCTGGGGACTTGAGAACAGGGGACATATTTTCAAATGATAGCCTCAATAGCTTTGTTCCTTCATCTGCAAGGCAGGAGCAATTATCTTCTTTGGAAAGGTGGTGTGAATCTTAATTTGTTAGTTATTGTGCAAAATGGTTTTAGATTCCCAAATGAAATATATGAAAGCCAAAGCTGTAAAAACCTTTTCAGCCACTTGTCTTTATTTAGCTGTGAAAGACCTTATTTTGTCATTTTTCCATACGTATTTTCCTACACTGTCCCTTCTGAGAAGGTCTGTTCATCCAAGTAACGTCAGCAGCATGAAAAATTGCACCTAGCCTGCCCCCAGCACTTGATGTCTAGATCTCAGAGTGCTGGCAGGCATGAAAATATACACAAGCAAAGCACAAGCGTGTCGTGAAATAAAGCCCATCATTTCCGAATACACACCTCACCTAGAACCAGCATTACTGCACACTCCAGAAACGTGTTCTGCCTTGCCACCTTGGGCCCACACTATGTCTGGAAACGAAGGTTATGGTTTATGTTGGCCACGTTAGATGTGCACATGTAGTACTTTGGGGTGGTGGAGGGCTGGACTGGTACGTTCGCAGTAGTTATGCTGTAGACCGTCACGCACATGAAGGCAAGACAGACATGGAATAGAAATATCCTTGTGTGAATAACAGGTTCCCATGAGAAGAAACAGCGGGGTACTGAGCCTTTAACAAATGTGGAGAAGGAAGAATTGTTTGAATGGGAAATGATAAGATAATGGAAAGGCTCTGGCTCACAGATGTAACATAATTTGAATCGGATAACTGCTCTGATTTTCAATACATTAGTAATTAATGACTGGCATTTGGAGAACGTCAGGTGGATAATACAGCAGTTAGGGGAGCTTTCAATATCTTCATCTTTTAACAACTTGTTCCGCCCCCATCCCTTTAAACTGTGTAAAACAGCATCCAGGGAACGCATAGATGTTTTACATGCGTTCTGTAATAGAGGTGCCCACTGTTAGATGAGAGCTCTATTAACTGTGCAGCACCTCCGGAGTCCATTAACAGGGACTGACAGCAGTACAAGCCCTGGAGGATCACTTCTAAGTCTTGCATCGGGGTGAAAAAGGTCTTTAGACAGAGATCAGTACCTCGCTGCACAGCCCCCAAAACCCTGTAGCTGGAGGCTGTGCAAGTGTTCCCTGCCCTGCCTCCATAACCTCTTCAGAGGCACAAACAGAAGACAGCAAAGACTTCTAACTCCCAAACCCACCCTTGATATTTCTTGTATGACGTATTCTTGGGATACAGTCACTTAGTCTTAACTGCTTGTAACACACATGACAGTTGCAGAGCTTGGGGACCGTATTTCTCAATTGAAGTGTTTGCCACTTCGGATACTGCTTGTTGCACTCTTCACTGACGATAACAACTCAGTAGCTTTCCAATTAAAAAGTAGTTAAAATAATTTCAGTAACTGCTCTCTAATCCAGAATCCTTTTCTCCTTTCTTTTTTCCTGTGGTTATATAATAAAATAGGTCATTATTTTCCTAAATTCTCCTTTCTGCTCTTTTCTAAAGGTAAGAAAAAGAAGAGGATAATGAGCTATAGCACTGAAGAGTTTATGTACAACATCCTGTCAAAAAGCACAGTGCAATTAAAAGCGTAAGGAGAAAAAACAGAGACATGTATCTTTAATCACTTAGAGCAAATGCAGGTGCTACCTGCAAACAGCACACTTTTAAAAAGCCAAGGATGAACTTCAGTTTAAGATATTCTAGTGAAACCACCACTTTAAAAAGCTACTTCTGATACTTTACCCAAACTACAACAAGGACAAAATTTCCATTTCCTACACTTCCAGCCCCTTCAAAAACCTTAATTTAAAAAACATAACCCTTTGTAAGCAGGGATACCTTCTGTCAAACAGCTATCTCCAAAAACTCAAGCTATAAATACCAAATGTGAATCAGCCCGGCACCTGGACGAAGGCTTGGTAAAGGTGAGCAGGGGTCAAATGTGCTTGGAGTGAGATCCACCAGGAGCAGGAAAGGTGCAGAAGGCCAGAAATTTCACACCTTCTATTTTTTTTACCACCTGATTTTTGAATAAACTTGGGACAGGTGGAATCTGACACTTAGAAAATAATGTTGATGCTTCCTTGACCTGTTTGTTAAAGATCATGCGGTGCTCACCAAAGATGCCCAATTGGTATCCTGGGGACCGATCCCATTTACTCACCATCAGGCTTGGTACAGGCCTGGGAAGGACGGCACATTTCTCACCCTGCTTGTCAAAATATCTCTAGAGGCTTACTTAAGAGAAGACTCAGGCATGAGGAGGTTCAAAATGCTGAGGACGATTACTCACTACAGCAGAAGCTGTCATTCTGCATCATTTTGAGTCTTAAAGAAAAGGGCAACTTATATAGTGACTAGTACAGTGTATTATAATAGTAGTAAACTATGCTATTATGAGCAAAAAATACAATATGGATAAGGCATTTCTATTACTACTGAAAAAAAAATGAAAATAAAGGATATTTGACAGATCTGCTAGCAAGTGCTGGTCTCCGCAGCGCAGCAAACAGCAATTTCCTCCCCATTTTGCATCCACCACTCAGTGCTGCTTCCTGAGGTTTGGTCACCTGCAAGTGGGGAAGAAATTTGGCTTGCCGAACCTTCAACCGCTGGTAATGACATGTGAAGACAGACAGAGACCAGCCTGACTCACAGAGCCCAGGTGGAATTTGCAGGAAGGATATCATATGGACAATTTGATCCAGGAAACTCTCTGAGACTGACTCCAAAGGAGCAGCCTCTGAGTGAAGCTCAAGTAGTGGACACTGCAAAAACCACCCCGAGGGCTGCAGGTGGTTAATTCCTCGAACAAATACAACTTTCTGAGAGAAACTCTGCTTGAAAGGCACAGTCTTCAAAAGGTATTTTTAAAATACGCACCTCCCCTCACATGGCACATATGTGCCTAATGACATATTAGACTGGAAAATCACATTACGAATAGGCAGCACATCTGAAATGTTGGCTTGACAAACCGAGATTTGATGGAGGGCTGCACTTCTGCAACAGGTAGCTGGAAGAAGAGGTTTTATGCAAATCAAGTACATTAGGAATGAGTTCTGTAATAGTCTTTAGGCAAATTAAATGCTTGCTCTTGAAAGCCTGATTGTATGTTTTATCTTCCAACTAGTAAGTGCTGCTTTTTTTAACACTGTTTTCATCTGTACCTTGACTAGCCTTTTGTCCTCCCCTAACTGTGCTCTAAGAGGAACTTTAAAGCTCTTTAGAAGGTGCTAAATCAACAGCTTTGAGTACTGGTATCTTCTGTCCTTAGCACAACCCATGGCGGTGCTATCTTCCCGCTACGCCACCCAGCCCTGATCTGCAGAGGTTGGCCAGGATTACCTTTAAGACCAGGAGTGCAGTCCAAAAGAGCACCTGCCTCCTCAGATTCCCGGTTAGGGTGCAGAAGCTTATGTAATTCTTAAGAATTCTTAAGAATTACAGAAGAATTCTTACAGAATTCTTAAGAATTACAGAAGCTTAATTACATAATTAAGCTCTATGTAATTTCTGCAGCCTGGGACCCGGAAGGCTGCATCCACTGCCCGAAGTTGCTCCCACACCTGCTGGGGAAGCTGCCCTGAGCTGTCACCACCATGCTGGAGACTGCTGATGCTGGCATGAATCTGTCTGAGGCCCCTCCTTGGTGCCCTCTGCGCAAATGGCTGTGCAAACTGCTGCATCTGTCGGCTGCCTCCAATTTCCGTCTTCCTAAATTCCTCTCAAAAATCTAGTTTCCATCAGTAGGACGCCATCCTTTGCTTCTTTTTCCGAGCTCCCAACTCGATTATGCATTGTTAAACAGCTGCTGCATGTCAGAGTGAGTGAAGCAACCTGTCTGCATCTCCTTCTTACTGCTCAAGAGTTTGCGCAGCTCCCGAGATTAAAGACTTGACAGAAATGATCAGCAAAATAATCTATGCCCATTCCTCTTAATTTAAAATCACAACCAGTGTATTCTCCCCGGAAACCAATACTAGTAGGCCTAAAAATCTCTACCGTTGCAGTCAGCACCATTTGTAAAGTAAAAGCAGTAATAAAGCTGCATTTTCCGCATATTCCTACTGGAGTAAAGTGGAGAACCAGATCAGAAACTAGTAAAACAAGGGGCATGATCGTGATTTACTTGTTGAGAAGCTTCTGAGAAAGGAACAGCTGGCAAGAGAGTATTTATGTGTCATCTGAAGGATGATACCTTCCACCAAGGCAGCCTAATCCATAAAGAGAGCAGCAGGATATCAGAACTGGGTGCATAATAAATTGGAATCCTTGAGTGAGTCTGAACCCTTCTGAGACTGAAAGTGCTGGTAGCACTTTTCCTTTTACAAATGAGAAATTATGACTATTAACTGAGACACACTGATGCACAGGATGCACTCCAAGGCAGCCACAGACAGCTCATTAATTATTATTGTAGGTTGGAGAGAGGAAGAAGTATTCCATGATCTGAACGAAGACTAATACCATACAATGCCACAAAACACGCAAGAGCCAGAGACAACCATTTGTAATCGATATGTGTAGAGTCCTTTGAAAAGCAAATTAACACTTCCTCCTTAATGCTACCCCCTCTTTTCCTCTTTTCTGTACGTAAATTCAGTGGACACGGCGTATCTTATGTAATCAGAATTGTATGGTTTTCTCCACACATACCTGAAGTTGATGGGTTTGTTCTCCTTGTTCCTGACATGCAGTATATACTACATACTGAAACAGCACTGTCAGTCTGCTCTCACCCCTGTGACTGCATTAGTGTCAGGGAAGGTTATATATAGGTGCTTATCTATAGAATTTCCACAGTGCCAATCACTGAGGCACTTCAGCACCTCAGAAGCTTTACTGAACATACCCTTGCAGCAGTCCTGCTCTGTAGGGGCAGGATGTCCTATCCCCATTTTGCAGAAGGGGAAGACAGAGATGGAAGGCCTCACTCAAGGTCACGTAGGGTAGCTATGGAGGAATGGAGGACCACATCTTATTCCTCAGTTCCAGTGCAGGGTGTCAGCCTAGGAAGAGCAAGCGTGTACAGAGAAGTAATGGGAATTTGGTAAGAAAGTGCCTCTACTCATTCAATTTTATAGCTCTGAGACATCTTGGCCCTTTTCAGCGTCTCTCAGTGAGATCACCTTGATCACTGTCTTGGTTCCTCTCTGTATTTGGAAGTTTCTCAACTGCTTCCCTCTGAGCTGTCTCCCATCTCAGCTCCCACTGCTTCAAGCTGGTCCAAGGGACCCCTCTGTGCCTTCCTCACCCCGATTCAGTAACTCCTGGCGCAATGCATCCTTACTTCTCTCTTGGCCTCTTTGAGTTACCGCAGGCCCTCCCTGCACATCCATCCATATGTTTGGCAGGTGCAGATGGTGCCTTAACTTAAGACACAATAAAATCTTGGTCACTTGGACTTGAAACAAGGTGGTGGCAGGGACAGGATGGGACAGGAAGTGGCGTACCTAGTATAGCAAAATTAGGTAATACCAGTGCCATGGTGCCAGCTGAAACAGCACTGTCATGCTACATGTTTAATTTTCTTCACCTCTGTACAATTCAGTATGACTGCTTTAATACATGTCACGTATCCAGGTATCATGAAACACATGCAAAATACAATGTCACGTAAGTCACCTCTCCCTCTCTGCTGGGACCCCTTAGCCAGAGTTTCTGTTCCTTCAGGGACGTGCCCAAACTGCCCCGTCAGCTCCCAACAGCCTGCCCTGCATTACTGTTAGGAGACTTTTAAAGTATGAGGGCAACCAACAAAGCTCAGCTCCTGTTCCATCAGCCGCAGCCGAGCAAACTCCTGTGAGCCCCAGTTTACTCTCAACCTCAAGTCCTTATTTTGGCCACAAAACCATTAGAAAACATGCCAGTAAGGACTGGAACGTACACTCACACGCATGTCCTGTGCACGGATCACTCACTCATTAATCAAAATATTAGGCAAAGTATTTTTCTACATATTTTGTTCAGCCTATTTGCCTCTTACCAGTTAAACCATTTGCCCTAGAACTCCCTAACCTACCATTTGCAAAAAGGTTTATCCAGGCAAAGGAATATTTTCTCGTGTCTTACAATTATCCTTAAAATCAATGTTTATAGATACACATGTACAGACTTACGTGTAGAACAGATTTAATTTACATGAATGATTGCTGGGTGTTTATGCAGGTCATGATGAAGAAGTGCTAGTAAATTCATTGAGCCTCATGTATTCCTAGCACAAATGTCACTACAGAAAAATTGCAGATGTATTTTAGCAATGGCTTAAAGCAATTCTACTCATATGGAAAATAGTATTCCGCTCCTTGAAAAGCCAGTTCCTTCCATATCATGAGGCCAATTACACAGGCCTCAAAAGGAGAAAATAATTTGTATGAATATGCTTTCTAAAGCTCTTTTAACTGATTTGAAAAGTTTATCTTTACATAAAATGTGCCGCGTTAGATTTTAGTGTCTGGCATTCTTCCACGGCTAGCACTAAGGCTTTCACAGAAGGATATTTTTGGCTTTATGATAGCAAAAGGATCCTCTTTCTAACCTGAAGACATTGGACTTTGAATCTGTCTCTGGTCCAGGATTGAATATTGCTTGTCCTGGGCTTCAGGCCAGTGTAATTTGGGGAAAGAAATTCCACATTTGGGAAAATCAAGAATCCATTCTTTGGCAGTTTCTTTTTCAAATGGTGGCTCTTTGATGCTATTCGGAAATTTAAAATCTTGGAAGCTGTTTCTGAGGAGCTGGATTTATTGGGTGTTGTGCAGGTGAGGTAGCCAAAGGTCAAATTTTCGTCTATCACATGATAACTGCAATTTATCTGCAACTTGGTTCAAAGAATTTATTTCATGGGCATTAGCTGTATTTAATTATTTCTTGATATTATACATGCAAACTCTATTGGTAAATAATTTTGCGGGGAGTGACACAATTTCCTAAGCCTTTTTGCTCCCGTATTACAGAAAAGCAGTAGAAGAATAACATGAGCGTGGTCTCATTACTGCACCCAGCAATCTGTCTGTAATCAGGTTTGCATGACATGCACTGCCCTGCGTCTTCTAAACAACGTGTACTCCACTGCAAGGCAGAGGTGCGTTAAGAAACAGCTCCCCAAGCAGCTGTGGCCATGCCCCTGGCCTCCGTGCTAGCACCAGCTCCACGCTCCTCCAGCCTCTGTGCTGACACTGGGCCGCTGCCTGCCTTTGTTGGGGGCAGCCTGGGCAGCAGGTATGGCTGGAAACCTTGTTGAGGGGGAAAATGAGGCTGTGCAGGAAGGTGGGAGAAGACAGAGTCCTCTAGAGCTGCTTTTCCTTTGCAAACCAGACTGGGGAACAACCTGAACTAAGGTCTTCTGTCGTGGAAACACACTGACAGTCCCCACTTATTTTGCTTGCTGTATGACATACTTTATTTAGAAGAATCACTGTGCTTCAAACTCAATTAGTCCTAAATGCTATTGTTCATGTTAATACAATTGTTATTTTGATTGATAATAAAAGCCTACACTCCATAGTAAAAGCAGCAATGTGGGACACAAAGACATTACAAAATCTATAACCTGACCCTTTAAAACCTGCCTTGAACCATCAGACTTGACTTATGAGACTAGTTACAATAGCGCTTCATGCAAAAAGCATTAGGTTAATGCTGGATCAGGCAATGTTGCCAAACACACCCTGGCATAATTAATCAAGAATATTTCAAAACCAGATCACCTCCAAGAGGTTATTGATTTCCTGTCACGACACGCTTTCCTTATGAGGTGCTACAATGCTATGTATCTGAGATGTGCTGGCATGTATTTTTCAGTGACTAAGCCTTGATCTATCTTCCTGGATTCCTGCCACTGGTGCATTGACATCTGCAACTACTCATGTTTGACAGTCTCATGCATGAGCTATGTGGCTTCCAAGTTGGACGGGATTCGTATAGGAGACTTTCTGAATACTTCAAATGTAATTGAAAGCAGATAAATACAAGGGTCTCAAGAGAGTGGCATACTTTGTACAAATGGTATCACATTAAATCATGCATATACATGCTTAGAATGAGAAAGATCGCAGTGTTAACCAGCATAGTATGCAAGGAAGTTTTTCCCCTTTCTCTAAAATACGTATGAATCCTGATAATGTCCCATTTTTCTAAACTCCACATATGCTGCATGGCTGACGTGTGGTTGGACAAGCACGTAAATGTACACATTTGGGAGAAGGGTTGGGGGGAGAGGAACATGTATGGAGACTGGCAGGTGTTTTGCCTTTCATTCATTCTTGAACTAAAGCACTTGTCTTCTGTGAGCCATGCCTGCTATATGATGACAGCTGAAGACAAACTACGCAACAAATAATCTCAAGATTATGCCATTATAATGTAAAATGTCAGCAAATAAGAAATGATCTTTTCTCTTAGAGCAAAGTTCAACTTTATTCCTTACATAGAACATATTTTTACTTGCCTGTTTTTCTTGGTGAATGCGGACATTGCTATCCTGATCTGTAAATGCATGTTTGTACATACTTACTGAATAATGTAAAATAGAGGATGTAAATAAAACTGATGCCAACTCTCATGTACAGAGTTCATCTTTTACATTGCCTTTTTTAGATTTTGAACTCTGCAAAAACAAGTAATCTTCCTTTATTGCAGATAATGCAAAGCTTGATAAACTCTTCTAATTGGAAATAAACTAGTTTCCTGCTGTCAAATACCTTGAGGATTGCAGTGATGGGTAACATATCATAAGCACAAGAGGACTATGATATTGAATATATGAGATACCAAAGGGCTTCAAGATAATCAGTTTGTAGCAGAGTTGTATTGGCTTCTCTACATTGTCTTGCAGACTCTGGCCTGATTTTTTCTGCTCACTTTAACCTTGGTAAGTCTGGCTCCAATTCCCTCCTTAAGAGCCCAGCCAGGCTGGTCTCGCTGATGTATCAGTGACCTGCATGGCCTTTCTATTCCAGATGTGAAATAAGAGTTGAAGATGCGATGTGATTCTTCTTCTTACCACATGGTAGCATTTTTCCTAGTAAGGATGGCAGCAGAACTGTTGTGTGTGGCCAGTAGTTCCTCGGAGAGCAGTAGTTGAGGGCAAGAGCTGCAGAGGGATAAGTGGTCTCATGTCTGATACACTGGGGAACCCTGGAGAAAAGAGGACTTCCTACTCTGCCTGGTGTTGCAGCTCCTGCCATGGAATGAAGTCCTCGAAGACTTCTGTTCCGGCCTCCCAGCAACAGCAAATCTGCTGAGGTCCTAAGCAACTGGTGTGAGGTACCCTTTGGTCTCCTTTGCAAGACTCTGCTAAATGAGGTCAGAGAAGTTTATCAGTTTGGTCACAACTGCAGTATTGTAACGCATTCTTCTGGTATCAGAAATCTTATCCATATTCCCCTACTGCTACAGGGATTCAAGACAGAGCTTCCTTTGCAGCACCTGCTCATAAAACTGTAAAGCAAGGCAGCTGTAAAGTTTTGCCATGTACCTTTCAGCTGGTCTGATCTCCTCTGGGTTGGGAGATGGATGCTCGTATCAGGACTGAAGTCACCCATACATGCAAGTGACTCATGATGCTTTTCTGCTTTTCTTTAAAGGTCAGAAATATCTTCTTTTTTTTTTTTTTTTTTTTTTTTTTTAACTGTAAGGTTAGCCAACCACTGAAGACTGCAGAGTCTCTGTCCTTGGAGATAAAAGCTGACTGGACATGGTACAGTGCAACTGGCTTTAGGTGGCTCTGTTTGAGCAGAGGAGGTGGACAAAATGATTTCCAGAGCTGCTTTCCCACCTTGGCAACTCTGTGATTCTGATCCATGATCAGAATGTTCTTGGGAACATGATCTATGTCCCCAAGTGCCTGGCTGTTTGGTTACTGGCCTTTACATCCAGTCTTGTCAGTCCTCCGTACCTCTTCTTCCATCTCCCCTTCCTGGCCAGGACTGGGACCACAAAATGTTGCTGCATTTTTATGCATGGTCTTGACACCATCTCCTTGGTTCTCTGGGGTGAGAGCAGAAAGGGAGAAATGAACTGCCCTGACCTGCAGCATTTCACCATTGTGTACTTAAGAAATCTCTTTTGTTCACACTCAAAGTATTTTCTAAATACAACAGTCCTGTAATTGTCAACATTTTGTAGCTGAGGAACAGAGAGACAAGAGGAAGGCCTCAGCTCCACATGCAGTTTCCTCATCGTTAATGATCACACTGTGTGCGACTGTGTTTGAGGTGGAAGATTATGGAGATGCCTTTCAAGTGGGAACAGATTGGTCCGTCACTGGATGTGTTTCATAACATTAGCTATAACATCACTCTGTTGCAGCTAAAATAACCCACAGTGTGAGAATTGCAGAGGAAACCCTTACACACAGGGATGATCACTGCAGACGTTCATTGGTGAAGAGAGAGAACAACAACCCTGATGTGCCTGAGACTCACTCCGATAGAGGCCTTACACTGGAGAATGGCATCTGCTGGGAAGGGGAAAATGCACATTTGATTAAGAGCACCTCAGTTCCACACCAGCAATATTTTCCACTTGGAGGGCAGTAAGATTAACCTTGCTGCTAATGGAAAGGCAAGGAAACCTGCCTAAGATGCTGGTGTGGAAGCCAGGGTGGATGGCTAGGTGGGCACAGAAGGTAAGGGGAGATCTGTTGCAAAAAGCAGGTTTACTCTGAAGGGCTGGTTAAGACCTCCATCTCCAGATCCAGAGCTAGAGCCAGCTCAGCTGCACAAACTGAAAGAGAGACTTGCTTGAAAGGCAGATTTGGGTCTGCACCTAGCCTGGACTACAAGGTAGGAAGAGCACATGGTGGATATAGCAAGGATGGAAGAAGCCATTCTACCAGGCCCGAGAAGAAGGACTGAGTCAAGAGCATTGCAAAGACATGCCAGGAGGAAAAAAGACTTACCCAATACTGTCGACTTCTTATCAGTCACTGGCTTTCTCATGTTACATGTTTATTTTTTTACTCCCATCCATAAGGTTGCCTTTGCTTTAAGCCCTTGGAGCCACTGCTAGCAAGTATCTATACGCTGCTTATTAGGGGCACCCACGTGTGTGATTCACTTCTGCAAGTCTCTGTGGGGGGTCCTGAGCCAGTGTTATTTTCAGCAAGAATACCAGAGTGATTGAATCTGGCCCATTCTGCTGGCAACGACACTTGATAAACAGGTTACAGGAGGCACATCCATGCCAGGCTGGGAACTTCAGTCCTTTTGCTTCTCCTCTTGTGTTACGGCTACAACATGCTCTTAGTGTGCTACTGAACTTTCCCTTGCAGAAGTATCTGGTTTTTGTGTTTTGTTGGTGGTGGTGGTTTTGGGCTGGTGTCAGTATTTTAATTACTTGACCTATTAGCCTCCAAAACTATGGGGTATTTTTGTTTAAGAATCTTTTTTAGTCTTGAACCAACTTCTTAACGCTCTCCATTTTTTATTTTTTATTTTTTTTAAAAAGATTGTCCCTCGGATAAAATGTCTAAGAGCAGCAGAACTACTAATAAAAGGCCTGAAACTATATTATGATCCTTCAATAAATCCTAAACTTTAAAGAGGTACCTCTAGCAGATGCTAACACTTCTTTCTCACCTCAGGAATACCTGTTAATATTTTACCATGCTGCCATTTTACTGCAAATGAAAAAGCCAGACAAAATCAAAAAATCAGAGCTTTTAACAAAGGGGTGAGAAGTATACTGAGACTCCAGCCAGCCCCCAGTTACTGTGGGACCAGCAGGGATTACAATTCCTTGTTATGTGGTATATTTTCAGTTTTATCAATAATTAAGTTATCTTTTAATTGTCACTATGCTCTATAAAACTCCTCTTTACCCTTGTATGATTTCTGTGAGGCTTGGGGAAAAAAAAAAAAAAAAAAAAAAGACAAGTTAAAGCACTTTATCTGTGCAGAAATGCATGAAAAGAAAGAAAGAACATTTTGTCTAAACCAAAGCAAGGGGATATCAGTGGTGGATTTCGTTCTGGAATGTGGGTGTTGGCAGTGCCTTCAACTGGGCTCAGCCCATGTCACCACACCTCTCCCATGTCCGGAGGTCAAACTTGGAAAAGTCCTGGTGTGAGGTCCACAGCTACATAAGGGCTTGAAGGTCCTGACCTCATACATTCATGGCAGCAGGAGAAGAAAATCCCGTGGATAAAATCCAATTTTTAAGCACCCAATCTAAGCACGTTATTTAAAATCATTTTATTAAATATGAGTGTATCTGCCTCTGTAAATGTCAATGTAGACATGCTAGAAGAAGCACAAGAGGAAAAGCTAGAGGAATATTTGGGCTGTTGCCTGAGAAATTTATTCCTGTTCTGACCTCTCTCTGCTGTTGAAAGCAGAGAGCAACTGGGACTTAAAACTAATGGACTGCAGCTCCAGGGCAACTTTAGACAGGGTCCATGAATGTGAGCCCAGGGTTTGCAGCATGCATCTCAGTGACTCATCTGATTGGGATTCCAGGATTCATGGCATGCCTTCAGCTAGGCATATCTTGTGAAGCAGAGAGGATGCAGTAGTAGGTTAGGGAGCCAGGCAGATCACAACAACGTTTGGGAGGGAATTGCTGCACTGTTTCCAACCTCCCCTTCCTTGGAAAAGTCACAACACTTTTAGGAATAACCACAAGACCAAGGAAGCTAACAGAACTGGCACTTTGGTCTTCCCTTCAACTGGCCTTTGGAAGGGATGAAGGAGCTGAAATGACTCTAGCAACGTTAGTGGATGACCTCAAGGTGGCTATGGACGTACTACAAAGCCTCGTGCCACGACCGACATCTGAACAGACGCTCGCCCCATCACCCCCACGCAACAGCTGGGAACCTGGCAAACACCAGCCAGCCTCTAACACGCCTCTAAAGCAGGGAAGCACGGCCTGTGTTTTAAAGAGACCTGAGCTATCACAACTGTAATTATTTGCACGCAGCCTAAGTGGCAGCACTAGGAATTGTGCCTTGATTCTTCAGGAAACCTTCTCTGAAGTCTGTTCTTTGCTGCAATAAAAGCTTTTTTTTTTTTTTTTTTTTCCAAAAAGTGGGGAATTCTGCTCACTCTGCATCTGAGAGAGGTCAGCAGCTCCTCTAACCAGTAAATCCATGCCTGAGAGTTGAGAATTGCAGATTAATTAAATTGCAAGTATTCAGTTGTTTACAGCTGGTTTTGTGCAGGGAGGGTTAATACAAAAATCTTCTATTTTTCAGAAAGGAAAGCAGTGTGGATTTAGGCTTTCTTTAATCTTAAAAGAAAAAAAAAAGTTTGAAAAAAAATCTATTTTTCCCCTTAAAATAAGAAAAATAATTAAAGTATATTCGATTTCAACTGAAAAGCCATTTTTCATTAAAAAGTAGCCTGAGTTTAATATGTGACCAGCTCTGGTGGTAAAGTAATTGAACAATATTATTGAAAAAATGTCTTGGTGCCTACCAGAATTCCTTTGTGAAGAACAGATGCATCTAGGGGGACTGAAATATAGTTGAAATAGTAGAAAATATTTGGAAGACCTTGCTAAAAGTAATTTTTCATCAAAGACATTAGCACTCTATTTGTCAAAGCATTCAGAAAGCTCTTTAATTCTGCTAGATTTGTTGTTAACACTGCTGCCTATGTTGGGACAGTAATAATCCCCCATTTAATAAGAAGCCACATTATTTAATTTTGGGTGAGGATTTGCAAATGGCAGCCTATTCATTCATTTATATATTCCAGATGTATTTAATAGTTTTCAAACTGCTTGGGGCTGAAAGTGGGGAAACAAAAAATAGATTGACTGGAATATGGCAACAGTCTTCAGTACATTATACCATGCTTTCTGCCCTCTGAGGAGTCTGAAATCACTTCGACTTCCATTTTGCTGTCTTGGTTTTATTGCAAGTAAGGAAACCTCTAGCCCTGACCTCATCTGGGAAGAGCAATCACCACATGGAGCATTCTTTCTCTTTCTACATTTACCCGTCTTTCCTCCATGGAACTCCTCTTTAGTGTTCTGCTTCCAGCCTCACACTGCCTGGGTGCTGCTCTGCTCCTCCAGCCTCCCTGTGCTTCCGTGGCATGGTGTGAGGACAGGTGTTAACATGGGCTTCATCACTGGATGTCGTGTGTGGCCTTTGGTAGGGAAGAAACCCTTCTTAATGCTGTGTTCCAGTAGGAGCTAAAAAAGAAGCTGCCTCGTCATTCACAGCCGCAGCAAGAGGCAGGCTTTCTAGAGACAGAGCAGCTATTAAGTCCTCCTAAGAGGAAAGCTTATGGAAGTTGGAGAAAAAGCATTCATGGTTAAGGATGCTCAGGTTTGAAATGTGCAGTGAACGGCAAGGAAATAAGTCACTTCACTGGTATTTTCAACAGTGGGAAAGCCAGTATTTTCCCAGTCTTGTAAGGATGAAAAAAAAAGAAAAAAGAAAAAAGAAACCAGAAGCAGTGGTAAAAAAGAAACCTACTGATCACCCTAAATTCAGGAAACATAAAAGATCCCATACAAAGTGCAGAATCCGCTAGAGCCATTGCATCACACGTCTCAAGTGCCAGTTCTTGCTACTAATACAGCTTGAGGTATTTATGCTCCCTGCTTACTTCTCAATGAGAGATGGGCAACTTACCTCGCATCTCGAGCAGGCGTGTGTGAGGCAAAAGCCTACAGACAGACATAGCAGATGGAGAACATATGAGTCAAAGCACGCTCTGTAAACAGAAGTTACAGAGGAAGATAGGTGGAATGAAAATTATTTTTTATTAAGTGCTTTTAGCATGTCCTTAGGAGCCAATTCCTTTAGCATTAGGAAACAGTTCTTGTAAGGAACTCCCAACTATTTGTTTTACTGATTGCTTTGGTAGAGATCTAAGTTTTGGGAATCCAAACTGCTAGATGAAAGTTCAGCACTGATAATGATGTTTGCGTAGGATGTATGTATCTTAGCCTGGAGGCTGACACAGGCTGAATACATAACATTCGAGCTGTGCATTTCAAAGAGGAGATGCACAGCTTTCCAGCATTTTCTCATTTCCATTTCAGCTTTTCATTCTTTTTAAATCTCTTCTTAGGGAAGAATGAAAGATGAGGCGAGTTCCTGGACATCGCTTTTTTTCATTCACTGACATTAAGAAGAGAAAATGGCAGAAAGATAAGATGGGAGGAAGAAAACTCATACTGGTAAAAATCCCAAACACTGAAGTGTAAGTTTTGATTAAAAAAGAAAAAAAAAAAGGTAAACAACAATTATGAAAATTAAAAGTTTCTGCCAAAGGACAATGGTTTATTTTCTTTGTTGGAAACAGCTTTTAATAATTCTATTAAGCATTTGATACCTTCCAACTACAAAGTGCTATCGGTGCAAAAATTTAAAATTGAAACAAGTTACAAGTTACATAAGGTATTTCAATTATAATGTCCATACATAGATGTATTAGTATATATTGTCTATATAAAACTCCTAGCATTTTAGAGCTAAGATTTCAGCTATCTTAAAATGTCATGCATCTGCAAAATACCATGCTTAGTTGTTTTAACCATAAGCACGTATGTCTGAGAACTCTATGGAGCTTCTAAAGACCTTGATAAAGTATTGTGGTTTCTAGAATAACACTAGCTCTTTATTTCTAGAAACAAATTTGATGTAAAGCTTGCATATAATTAACCAGTAAATGTATGTGTCTCCTGGCAGGCCAGTTATTCTCAAGGTTTCCACCCAAAGATGAAGTCTTAAGATTCACTCTGCTTTCCCTCGTCTCTCCTCCTCATGTTTGAATTCTGGTGTTTGCTTGCTGAAAGGCTGAGTTAACTCAGAGTTAATGGTGCTATATTTTACCTGCCTGAAGAATGGCCAGCAGAGAGGGCTGCTTTTATTTCCTTTAAAGCCATGTTGCCATAATATTGTATTGCATGATAGTCAGATGACTCCTACAGTCCACATAGAACTAGAATGATGTTACTGCTTCTGCTGCTCAAATAGTCTTTTTTTCAAAATGACTGGATTACCTAAAGCCACTTAGATAACCTCGGTGCAGTTTAGATATACAAGAGAATTTAGTATAACCAATGTTTTCTGCCAAATGTTATTTTTTAACACTTCCTCCCATGAATCCTAAACCACTTTTTGTTATTCATCTCACTAACCATTCATGGATGAATGGCAATTGCTGAATGTCTCAGAAACAACACCTTGAAAATGTCATTCAAATCAATTTCTCAACAGCATGAGAGGCTAGGAGGTAATTCACACTTCTTTTATAATAATATTCTATAAGAGGTACTGTAGTCATCTGCCTTCTTCCCCCACCCCCTCCAAAAGTAAAGGACTATAAATTCATTCTCATTTAGTGCAGCCAAATGTAACAGGCTGAGAAAAACACTGCAGGCAGAATACACTATGAAGACTGCTAAGCTGCAGGAAAAAAACACCTCCACCATTGCCCCAGGACTAACCCATTCCCCCAGAGCAGCAGGCGCATGAGGAGAAGGATTCTGCAAGGCAAACCTGGAAAATTTCTTTCCTCCTGTACGGAGCAATCTATCCACTGCCAGCAACTGCAGAAGCATCTAAGCCCAGTGCCTTGAACGCTGCCTCCTTCCAGCAAGAGGAGCTCAGAACCCAGCTTTTGTCTCCCATATATTATCTACGTATGAACACCTCCAGGGTCCCTCTCCCTGAAACTTCCAGTAGGGTATATACACTTTAGGGGTTCAATGATCTCCTGATCCTCAGATGTCAAGACAATATTATTCCAGCATTCACTAATATCCAGCTCTGCCCTGACTCTAAAACAAGCAGTGGTTCAAGTCCCAAGGCTGGGACAAAGGGATTAGAAACCCTATGGCTAAAAGACTGCTTCATCCTTTCAGGTGCCAGCTGGTGGATGAGGAGGTACCAGCTAAGAAGCTCATACTGCAAGATCAGTCCCACACCTGGCATTTGAGATCAGTGTTTGGCAGTGGCACCATAGCCCCTAAGCACCCTAAACCACTGCAACAGCAGATGCAAACCACAGCAGAAGAAGGAATGAAGCAACCAAACCCAAACCATCTCTTCTCAAGGTCTGCATATATTACTGAGAGCAGGTGTAAAAAAAATATGCTGCCTCTTTCCCTAATCAGACATGCAGACCAGGCACATTCCTGTAAGTCAGTTACTTTCAGGCAAAACCTCTGATAAATCTTACAGCTAAGGGTGGACCCACTTTTTTAGCACAACATTTGAACCTGATCTCTTTTTGCTTCTGGTGACTTCATATGAAGGATGCTGGCACCACACAGTCAAGGACGCCGTAGCTCGAACTCCTCTCAAGGTGGACGCTGCATAATCTCTCTCTCATTTCACACGCAGAACAGAACAGCCTGCACTTGCCGTGAGCCTCAGCCTCGCAGGACTGTTGGGGAGCTGGCAAATATTCTGCCGTATTTCAGTGCTGCTCCAGCTCTCCTTGTTGGAACAGCTTTGTGCTCTTTCAGTCTGACTGCTGCCTCACGTAGGAAAGATTACTCTTCCCTTCCATCACGCCTGGAAGCAACAAAGCAGACATGCAGGCCAAAAAAAACCCCAACCCAACCCTTTTGAATTCTGTTTTTCAGCATTTTCCGTGACGGTTCCCAGTCTACGGTACAGGGCTGACGAGTTCATTGTGTGCTCAGCTGTTAAGAAAGACACCTTTTTCCCCACAGCTCACCTGCTAGCACTGCTGAGCAAGAGCACCACTGTGCAGCATCTCCCTCATCATGGAAGACATACCCTGGGGAGAAGGGGAACTTCTACAGCGCTGATTTCTGGGCTGCTGCACAGCCGGATAGGGCTCAGGTAGGTCAGGGAGCCTCAGAGGCTGCCTGGGATGAAAGCAAAGCTTTCACCTTTTCGTGATGTATCAGGAAGAATTTTTGAAGTGAATTGCTCGTGTTCAAAGGTTTGGACCTACCCACAGAAGCAGTAGAAAATTTAAACCCACTGCGGTGCTCCGTAGCTATTGAGCTGTTCACACGGCCTGTCCTTCTGTCCCATCAGCGAACATTTCCTGCTAAAAGAATTTCTGGCAGGGCCGCTTCATTCTGTGCAGGGAGCAGAAAGTCAATGCACTGATCAGCAATCGCTTTGCTAAAGAGCACCCCACAAATCAGGTCTCGTCTGTCTGTTTGCCTTCACATTTCTGCTGGAGCCTCTATAATTAATTTAAACAGATATAAGCACTTCTTCTCCTCTCCTTTTTGATGCCAGCTATTCCAACAGGCTGTGCACTGAAGCTGCAGCAATTTCAAAGGCTTCCGCTCCCTGTGCAGAGCGGAGCAGCTGCAAGAATAGTTTTTTGAAGAGGAAATGGCACCCAATGGGACTGGCAGGCGGCTGCGAGCTGAGCTCAAACAGCCCCCGAAGTCCTTGGGAGCATCTGAGGACATCAAAAGACAAAAGATCCAGGCTGAGAAAAGCTTGAAGAATTAATTTAACAGACTCCCCCCTCCAACCCTGGAGCTTTCTTCTTGCAGGCAGTGTGTCTGGGAAGAAGTCTTCCTCACATTTGGTTCTGATGATCCTGCTCCCATTGAAAAGCTGGAAATACAGGGCTGCACGATGGGCAGTTGCATTCCTTGTTAATTTTTTAAGTTACAAATATTTAAATTGATAAATGTATATAAAAAAAACTGCATTCCTGTATATCATTAAAAAGCTAGTGTATGTCTGTTAATATAAATAAGCATACTGCCATATTTCAGTGACCATAAACTACTCACAGTGCTTCATGCATGTGTAAGTGGTTAACAGATGGACTCATTGACATGATTGATCTCAATAAAACTGTACTTTTTATGATAGCTGGCAAACACATTCCTCTGTTATTTAGAACACAGCATACACATTCCTCCTATCCTATTTAAGAGATTTATAGAAAATTTAGCACCTTGGTTTCATACACGAGTCTGTGCACAGGTGCACACATCCTCTCCTTCCAAAGTGTGTAAGGTCAAGGACTTGGAGTCGAACTTTGCAACCTATGTGAACTTCTAGACCTGATTCAACAGGCTTCAGACCGAGCAGCAGGGCATTCGCTGAAGCCCTGTGGCCACTGCCACTCCTGCAGGACTACCACAGCTGAAGCATGCCCTTCAAACAGCAGTCAGTTTTCATGGCAGGCTCACAGACCAGAACTATTAGACCAAATGCATGTTCTTTTCTGAAAGCTGCATGCTTCCTTAATTCCCTATGTATAAATAGATGCCATTTTACTAGACTCCGCTACAGCACATCATCGAGAAGTTGTCTAGAAAAAGAACTGACACAACACATCCTGCAAAAGCCTCTTCTTTGTCAGATTGCACTAATTATACACCCACTGCATCAAACTTCTCCATCTTTGTCCTCCTAACTGGCAAATTCTGTCTTTCCCCATCAATTTCACACCGCTCTTCTCTCTCTTCCCTTCTGAATTTTGCTTTTTGATGAATTTAAGTTCACATGCGTACAAGTCTGAGTTAAGCAGTATGCAGAAATATTGTGCATGCCTGTCTGTACACCCAGCTCCGCACACCGATTGTCACAGATCTGGGCAGTCGTTTTTCTGAGACTTTGCTGTGCTCGGCAGGACAACACGGCATACTGTCAGGAACTGCCCTGAAACAATTTTGCTGCATTATCAGTTTTACTTTGTGACTAACATTATGCCACACTGTTCTGGTATTGCCCAACAAATTATGATATGGCATTGGCATTATATTGTGACTATTTATTATACATTACTATGAATTGACTAATTAACTTAATTAAAAACATTTCAGTTTTCCTAAGCATATAGGCTGCTTAACTGAGTTATTACATGATGTGGAAAAATAATACAGGGAACTAGATGAGCTTGGTGGAATAATTTTCACTGGCACTTTTCTCTCTGAAACACAAGGTACACTGATACTCCACGACATCTCACTTCTTAGTTGTATGACAGGGTCAGGTGTTGCGAGACAAAAATTCCACAGCCAGCTGTTTAACTTAGGACAGCAAAATTAAATGCAGAGCGAGAAATAAACCAACATGGTCTCATACTTGAATGGAATATAAACATGCTGCTTAATTAGGTCACTAAGCATATGTTTGTTTACTTGGATATTTTCTCTCCGGCAGTTCATTTTTGGGTAACGCAACTACCTCACTTCAGATAGTGGAATTCCCATGGCAAGTAACATGAAATTTATAATTCGGGGGCTGGAAAAGTGTATTTATTAGCACTATTTCAAGCACTTGATAATGAAGAGAGCTGAAGTGTGAGAGCAATATGTAGCTCACCGGCTTCTGTGTCAGATTGGTGTCCACACCAAATTTTTGCTGAGGACAGCAGAGCCATCTTAGGACAGCAGAGCCAGCAGGGAGCTAGCTGTGACTCTGAATTTCTGCCTGTCCCTGATTTACCTTCTTGATTGATTCCAAGGCAGAGAGGGGTGTTGGAGCTTCTGATGCCTAATCTGTACATATGGAAAATCTTCCTGTGTTGCAAACTCAGAGGCACAAGCAATCTTGCCGCCTACATTCACCTCAATCCCTACATAATTTTTTTGGAAGTGCTGCAGAGGAGAAGCTTTGAAATCTTGCACTGTTCCCCTAAAGCTGACGAAGGAATTAGAAAATAATTACAGCTTTTAAAGTATTTTGTACAGTTGATCTGAACAGAAACGGCATCAGCAGCTTGGAGTGCCAGTCTGCGTTCAGAGTGACCCTCTCCCTAAAGCTGGCTGGAAGCAAATTGAGTTCCTGATTTTATTTCAACTGAACTAACTCCCATTAGTCCACCGCACCCTGAAGGCATGAAAGCTACCTCTCAGCTTTGCAGTGTTGGCTAATCCGTCCTGCTGCTGCACATGAGGCCTAGAAATCCCTCTATCAGCTGTGCACATGCTATCTAAAGCAGAGCCTTTCTTTATTTTAAGAGTTCAAGAAAGCCAGTCACTAGGAAGAGTTGGAGAAGCATACTTTACTACTGTGCTTCAGAACTATCTGCTAATGCTGAGGCTCAGGAAGGAAATCCTGAATTCTGGGATTCACGGGAACATCCACGGGCACAGAAATGTTAAGCCTGACCCTTCTGCCCAGAGCCCTGCCATCTTGTCATTACTCTGTTCTTGTCCTTTCTGGCTCTGCCACAGACTTCCCTGTTTTTACCAACCCCTACACAACTCTCATGGGACTTTAGTCCCATCCCTTACCAGTCTCTCTGTGCTGCATCCTCATCCACCTGCTTTCCACACGGTTGTTTCTTTCCTGTCCCCCATGCTCACTCCTCATTACCTAGGAACTGGTATGGGTATAGAAGAGGAAGGTTTGCAACAACTCAGAAGCCTCATATTGCCACACACATCGAAGGGTCTTTGATTTGGGATCCTATGCTTAAGCCCTGGCTTTCCCAAGGAATATGGGACCAACCATTTGAAGTCAGAGCTCTGACATGTCACAGCACCAGGAAAGCATAACGTGATTTGAGTCCTGCCTGCAAAGGGGTGTCTCTTGCACAAGGCTCACAAGGAAATCAGTCAGGCAAATAGTTTGAATGTTGCTGTTTCATTCGTCATAGGCAACGAACCTGACTGCTTGTAAACACATTACACCACTTGAATCTGCATGTTGCAACAAACCTGAAAATTATTTTTTTTTTTTGGAAAGCATATTATTTGTAGATTCTGGAGATGTATTTTAATAGTATCTCTGATACTCTGAGATACTATTGAGATAACTTAATGTAGAGAGAAAAAGGGAGGAAAACTAGACCATTAACAGTTCCCATATTGCCAAAGCGATCCTCAGCAATCCAGAGGAGCACTCACATCAAAAGTCAATGTTGCTCCCTCCCACTTGTATGGGGTTTACATGGCAAGGTTTTGGTAGCAAGGGGCTGCAGGAGTGGCTTCTGTGAGAAGAGTCCAGAAGCTGCCCCACATTAGATCAGAGCCAGCTCCAGTTGGCTCCAAAAGGGACCCACTGATGGCCAGAGACAAGCCAGGGAGATATGTTTGTGCCTCTGGAAGAGCAGATTTAAGAAAGGAAAACAAACAAACAAACAAACAACAAAACAAAACAAAACAAAAACAAACAAACAAAACAAAAAACCTGCTGCACAACAGCTGCTGGGAGAGAGAGGAGTGAGAAGCAGCCCTGCAGCCCCCCAGGACAGTGCAGCAGGAGGGCAGGAGGGGCTCCAGGCAGGCAGCAGCAGTTCCCCTGCAGCCTGTGGAGAGGCCCCTGGTGGAGCAGGCTGTCCCCCTGCAGCCCATGGGTCCCACACGGAGCAGATCTCCACCCTGCAGCCCGTGGAGGAGCCCCCGGTGGAGCAGGTGGATGTGGCCTGGAGGAGGCTGCGGCCCATGGAGAGCCCCCGCAGGAGCAGGCCCCGGGCCGGAGCTGCAGCCTGTGGAGAGGAGCCCACGCAGGAGCAGGGGTCTGGGGGGAGCTGCCGCCCGTGGGGACCTGTGCTGGAGCAGTTTGCTCCTGGGGGATGGACCCCGTGGTACGGAGCCATGTGGGAGCAGACTGAAGAACCAGGTGCCCAGTTCTGACAAGCCTGCCCTGAGTCTGGAGCAGGTCAGAAGCTTGCAGTTAAGCCAAACCATGATAGATACATGACAGACCAGAAAAGACATACCTATGCAACATTGTCTCTGGCAAAATTCAGCCCCTTGCTCTAATGATGAAGGTGTTGGAACACCTCCAATATCAAAAGGAGTGTTTTTTTCATAATCCAGTTCTGATAAATGGCTGACCTCTGTTTCTGAAGTTCCCTCTTGAAAAGATCAGGTAGGAAGGTGACTCCTCGCAAGGAAAATTTCAGGCTATCCTTTTTATCTTGATGAAATTAGAAGTAACTGAAATTGTTAGGCAAACTTAGCTATACGCGATTTTATGCATAAAATTTATCTTTATAAAAAGATGCACCAACCATTTCTCTTCCTTTGATTTAGCCCACATCCCTTTTTCCCTCTGTACCCATCCTTTCTTTTTTTGTTTTAAGAGCACGGGCTGCTGGGAACACGTATGCAGCCTTCATGTCTTCAGAGGTCGCAGCACACTTCTGGCAGTGGATAAAAAACTTTCCTTTTCTTGCGTTGCAGGCCCAAGCCCCGGCCGAGACTCAGGGAAGCCGTTCTGAGCCGGCTGCAGCCTGGCACAGGCGCTGGGGTGACAGCGGATCCCCCTCGCCACGGCAGAACCCACCTTTTATGGGCCTGAGTCGAAAGCAGGACGGGGTTTCAGAAACTTGCAGCCTCCGTTCTCCCCCGGATCCCACTTCCCGGACGCAGACTTTAAGGACAGGCATGTTTTTCACAAATAGCCTGTATTTTCTGGACTGAGTGCCTCAGCAGTTGTTCCTCCTCTATCAGCCTCACGTCATCTCCTGGGATGAGTTCTTCTGATTTCTCAACACAGATTACTTGCACCTGGACGGGAATGACAGGGTGTTGGCAGAGACGCCGAGCAGACAACAGGAGCGGGGAGAACCCTTGCCAGGCTTTGTGTGTGCAACTGCTGAGTCAGTTCAACAGCCTCAGATACCCCCACCCCACAAACACAGGTGCAGATGACCATATAAAAGTAATCTTAATTCGGCTGCCGCCCAAGCTCCAGATTCCTCTTGGCTCCCCCGAACACTTCTCCCGCATGACCTCATCTCCCATGCCCTTGCAGCAGATAGCCAAGCAAACAAAGCACAGTGGATTTCCTAAACATCCAGGAGTTGTGGAAGTGGGAAGGAGATAAGAGCCTGATACAGGAGAGAGGAAGAGCAAATAGGCATGCCTGGGTCTGGGCCTCTGACCCTCAGACTTCCCCCACGCCCACTAAAGTCCAGGAGCCACATCCTCAGAGCTACCGGGTTGCCTTTGTGTCCTTCTAGCAGCAGCACAGGGCTGCAGGAGCTCCCCATGTGAGGAAGACTCTGCTAGCGTCAAGCTGCTCTGCACAGTGCCCTGCAGTCCCCACTTTGTCCCCATTTGGGAAAGGATTAGAGACTGCTCCATACCAACCCTGTGAGAGGCTCGAGCTGCTGCTAGTCCGCCCCGGTCCCTCAGCGAACTGGTCAGGCCCCTGCCCCTCTCTGCTTCAAGCCCCCCATTGCTGAGGACCTCAAGTACCCAGGTTTGAGGAGTGAGGGCTACTTCTTGCACCCATCCCAACACACAAATTAAGGCCGAGTACAGCCATGGCCTGCAGAGCTCACAGATAACAAACACAAACACTGAAGTCTAAGGAAGTTAGGTTTGACCTACGTGACCCTTAACTGTGCTCTTGACTACCATGCAAACCTCTCCTACATTAACTATATTCACCTCTTTACAAAAGAATAGAAAACCCTTTCCTTTCTAATAATTTCCTAACAATTAGCCAGTCCACACGTTTACCAGTTGCTAGTGAGACTCATGGAGCTGGACCCAGTGGCAATGCACAACACCCGAACAAAGGTTCTGTTCATGCTGTGTTGCAGCTTCCAGATGAAGCCACTTCAGCTGCACAGCCAGTGAACTTGGTAACTTGCCCCATTTTGTGCTGGGGGACTCCTGCTTTTTCCCCCTTTACTGATTTTTCATAGAAAAGTAATTTTGTTTTGCTTTGTTTTTTGCTACTTTTGATTATCGTGAAGCAAAACAGATCTTGGAGTACTTCAGATAGTGGAAGTTTCAGGAATTTACTTGCTGTTTGAAACAGGGATGTGGGCTAGAAACCACTGCACAACCCCAGCCGTAGGGACCACTGCTTCAACAGCTACGATTCGGTGAAGAAAAATCAAAATCTGTAGCACTCAGATGTGTATCACATTTCATGACGCATATTTAAGAACCACCCATTCCCTCATCTCGTGTTTAGCATCTCCCATGTGTTAGGGCAAAAAATAAAAACCTGAGCAGAAGGCACGAGAATGACAACACCATCGGGAGCCTCCTGCTGTCGGAGGCTATATAGAGGGGAACTTTGTCAGTTTGGCTGAGCTTCAAATTTGCCCTAAATATGGTACAACTGGCTTAGAAGAGATGGGACAACAGGGTGAGGAAGATTGCCACTGGAGAACTAACAACATAAGCTGGTGGCTACTTTCATCTTTGCTGGGCTCTCACACAGACTGAGCAGTAAAGGGAACACTAATAAATATTACCAGGTGTTATGTACGGTGCATGCCAAGCTAACATCAGGCTACTAACACACAGCAGGGGTTGTGACCCCGTGGGACAGGCCACCAGCAAGGAGTGGCACGCAGGTGTCTGCACCCTGTGGAGCTCTTGGTAGGGAGGAAAACATCAACTGCTAGAGGAATTCCCTTTTTTTTTTTTTTTTTTTTTTTTTTTTTTTTCACAGAGTGAGAGGGCGCTCTGCACCTATTTAAGTCTGAATTGTGTAAGCAGTGGAAGTGAAAAGGGAAGGGTGGGCAAGGTTAGGACTGCACGATAGATTTCCTGGATCAGATGGGAAAGATTCCTATTTGGCATCTGAACACGCTGTGGGAAGCACTCTTGACTTTGTGTCTACACTTTTGGCCTCTTTTAGGGCTACAGCCTTGTGTAAGAGACCTTTGCACAGTAGTCATGAAGTTGCTTCACAGTCTTTGCCGGCTCCTAGGGAGAAATACTGAGTGGGAAGCCTTACTCTTTCTGTCAACCTGGACCGCAATCCTTGCAACTTTCCAGGGTTGCAAACTGTGTCCAAAGAGCCTACAGACATCCTCTTGCACATGGGCTCTGGGCTAGGCTTTAGTTTGAAATCATGCTGTGAACTTGAGAGAAAGGAGGTGAGTGGGAAGGAAGATACGAGAACAGAAGGGAAGGACAAGGCAAGAGCCAACAGTACGATGGAGAAATGGAGATACATGTGAAAGTTGTCCTCACCAGAAACATAGCACAGAAAATTGTTGACATGACACCCTACATGAAACAGAGCTACAAAAAATACTATTAGCAGCGTTGGAGGTGTGCATGATCAGAGAGTAACAAGGAGGAAGAAACATCCTGAATCTGAATCATTATCTGTCCTCGAAACAAACAGCTAATTAATTTTTGTTTTTAAAAGCTGGAAGAGATCACCGATCATTTGAGCATGTTTCAGCATGATTAAAAACAAATAAGGACAAACCTAGCTTACAAGCACCAGCAAGCCATGTTTGGGATGATTTGTTTTTATTAGAATTTTTTTAGAAAGAGCATTTATAAAAATCCAAATATAGATTTGCTGCTCCGTATGTACGGTAAGTAGAACATTTGGTTGCACTGTGGTCATCTCAGTGGTATTAACCTGCAGTCTCGTGATTCATTATTTATAACATCGCTCTCTGTGAAGTACCAGGTCACAATCATCATAAAAACAGATATTTCACGTCAGTACTAAAATTGTGATCAGTCTTGAAGAATACAAAAGGAGGAGAAATTAAGTCACTCGAATGGGCAAGATAATTAGATTTTGAGGGAACACACAAGAAGACAAGCAGATCATGTCAACAGGAATTTTGGCTCTAATAGCTTAAAGTGTGGACAGAAGCTCTCACGTCATGTTTGTCAAAAGACCGTGCACAACAGCTCCACCATGTAAGCAGTTGCCATAACCTTCTGTGGCCCTGCAAACAACAAATCAGTGAATGTGCCCTACTGATTTCAGCTAGTAAAATTCTGCCCTGCTCCCACTTGTTCAAGTTGTGGCAGTTCAAATTCTCATTAAACTGCATGAATCCAGGGTAAGGATCACCCCCCACTTGGTGCTTGCACAGTGCCAAGCATGAGGGGGTGGAAGACTCTGGGTGCCACACAATACAAATAATAGTGATTCATCTTTCTGATGCCTCACTATTAGTTTGATTACCTGGCTTGATTCACCTGATGTCTGTAATGGCTTCCGTGGGCTGTCAGAAGCCTTATTTCATTAAGACGTTTCTAATGGTGAAAAAAAAAAGCAACCAACACACCTGCTTCCTCAGAGGATTGGTTTGAGGCAGAACACAGCCTCTCCTCTTAATACTAGTGTGCACAGGTTTGCCTGGGCTGCGACTGAGGTGAAGAGGAAGGGTAGGAATCCAAACTCTGTATCTGCAGCCAAGAGTAGCTTATCTCTGCTTCAGGTGAGAGTTATGTTTTCGGGGAAACAACGCCCCAAATTGTGCTACTGCTTCTCACCCCTGCAAGGGACTGGAGGTTCCTCCTGCTCCCTGAGCACACATAGGGGCGTGCTGCAGCAAGCAAGTCCCAATGCCCTCACTTTGCTCTAAGCCATGTCCTTGGCACACTTGCTGTTACAACAGTTCTGGGGAAGCAGATATTTGTTCATTTTAATAAAGCCTTGAATCTATTAATTCATCCTGTCCACATTCTCATCAAGATCCAGACTCCCTCTGTGGCTGTCTGGGACATTTGGAAAAAAAAAGCAACGCTTTTTACTCCAGCCACACTCATCTATCATTTGTTTTTACAATAAATCACTTCATTTCTTTTGTTTCTTTACAAATCCTTACTCTATGTCACAGTTTGATCAACCCACTACCTATTTCTACCATTCCTACATTCATTTGGTTTAGGTACTGTGCATTTACCTGTGCTGGACTAGAATTCAGCAATTTTCAGGCTGTTCAGCATCTTTTCAGTTTTTTCACTTTTTTATTAGTTTTTTGTTTGTTTGTTTGTTTTTGTTTTTAAATCTGGAGGTTAGCCATTTGGCTATCCAGCACGTTCACCCTGCAACTTTTATTCCCAAGAGCTGATGGCTGCTGTGACAGCCAGCCTCCTTCATCTCAGAGTACCGTTTCCTTCAGTATAAGGAGTAAATTGTTGAGGAAAAAGTAAAACTAAACGGAAACCCAGATTTTAAAAACAGTCCTCACGCCTGCCTCTTCTACTTAAACGCTAACAATATCTCTACCTACCTTTGCAAGTGTAAGTTTTGAAAGTTTTTCTTTCAATAACCAGTCTGATTTTGCTGAACAACTCCCCCCATAGACAGGATTCCCTTTCATTTCTTATATCCCCTCCAGTGCATGCTTCTCTCTTCTTCACATCCTGGCATTGTCCTTTAACCATGCTTGTAAAAAATGTTTGTGGAAAAACTGCGCCTCTCTTTGGCCTCCACTATTTCCGTTCTCTTCTGTCCAAGACCTATGACCAAAATCCTCCTAATCATTAAGAAAGCTTCTAAACTGCCCAAATAACCAGAGACACCTGACAAAATTACATCTTGTGATCTAAGCCAGTTATAGGCAGAGCATCAACCTCGACTAATTACACAGTTATGAGCTGTTTCAAAAGCCTTCTTCCAACCTCACAGCTAAAGCTGGGGAAAGTCTTCCAAATTAAACTCTTGCAGCTTCTAAAATCAATGTCACGTCTCTTTTCCCTTTTGTGCACGCTTGTAAGTAATCTAAACTGTGAAGTTCAGTCAGTCACAGCTCCAACTGCACCTCTGATCACCTGCTAAACATTCACAACGTAAGGCAGACAGGTTACAGAGTATGCTCTTTCTTGAGGAGTACAGGCTATTAATCTCTCTTGTGTAGCCAGTGTGAAGCAATTCCCTGTCAGCAGACACAGAAGAGGAGATGGGAAGATAACCTTTCCCTATCTGTGTTGCAGCAGCCTCTGAAGGCTGTTAATCTCTCCAGAACGGCCACTACCATGATGGCTCTGCATGCTGCGCTTGAGAACGGTGACATTTCATCATCTGCCTGCTAGAGATGCTGAATCAATGGAGAATTACTTTACAGTTTTCCAGAGACAGACATGACCAACAATGCATGCTGTATCTGCTAAAGCTTTTGCACTGCTCGCTCACACATTATTAGTAATTTTCCCATGTGCTTATGTTCGCATGTACTCCTCCTGAAACCTCTCTCAGACAGCAGCCTGTAACCTACCCTGCGTTCTGCTGCAGAACCTCCGCTCAAATAACCTCACCATAGCAAATGCACGTCTTGGCATCTTGCTTTTCTGGGCTTGCAACAATGGCTCTTAGTCAGCATTTTTCTACTTCTCCGTATTGGAACAGAGCAAAAAGCCAAATGACACCACTTTAGGTCACACACAGTTAAGCAACGGTAACCTTGAATCAGGATTGATGTTAGCTAATGCTTTGTTCTGTGGCCTCCTGAAAGATCCATTTCCTAAGTCACTAAGCATGGGACAGACTTTTCCAAAGTTATCTATATACCCAGAGCCCATATTCCACCTTTAAATGAGGGAGGAACTCAGGAGCCTAAGACCCATTTATGTTTAAAAAGGTAACTTTGAAATCAGAGAATGAGAGGGTAACTGCACTGGAAAGGGACCTCTGGAAATAATCTAGCCCAAACATGCTGCTCACAGAAGGCGTTAACTACAGCAGGTTGCCCAGTGTGGTATCCAGCTGGGTTCTGAGTATCTCCAGAGATGGAAAACCCACAGCTTCTCTGGGCAGTATGATCCAGTGTTTAGTCACCTTTACAGTAAAAGGAAAAAAAAAGTTTTTCTTCTTACACAAAAGTAGCTCAGGATATCACTCAAATATTTCTTCCTGTCTTCTCTGAGCAACCTGAGAAGCTGCCTACTCATCTGGGGGAAACTCCCCCAGAAAGTGGGAAGTGTGGGTTCGCTGCCCACACACATCATCATGATTTTTTAAGACAATAATTTACAGCATAGATTGCTAATACTGAATAGAGATGTTTATTACAGTGTCTATTTTCTAGCAAACAGCAGAAATTACGCAAACATTGTGGAAACAACATTAAAGAAAGCCTATATCTCAGCAGTCCCTTTTCTTACCCTCTTTTCCAGCTCCTAGTTACCAGTGCTGATGTAGTGGATGGGTAGAAGATTTAGCAGAGCTTTGTTCTTCCTTTCATTACAGTATGGGATACTGATGATGCTATCTGCCTCTGAGGTTCATGAGCAGGATGAAAACAATGCCAGTGTCATGCCTATCCCTTAGAACCTAATGTTCAGTCTAAGACCTGCATACATGATCTATCTGTAGATCATAAGAAGAAGAAGGGCTTTCAAATGGGACTTGCAGCCAGCCATCGGGCCCACTGGGATTTTTCACCAGTTTGTCCATCACATCTCCACCTTTCTCTTGTAAGGTTATTTTTTTTATCACACTTACTAATATCAGGATTGGTTGAGTAATCTTCCACACTGTAGTTAGCATTTTCTTCACCAACATAAATTGGTAAATTCAGAGACTCGTTGATCCATTTTACAATAATTAGCTACTCATTAGCCCCAGTAAGGCTTCAAATAAAAATAAAAAAATAAAAAGGTAGGAAAGAAATCCTCTTAAGTCTAGAAGCAAAGCTCCCAAGTACAAAGAGGATTATTGCCAAAGAACCAGCTGAGGTGACTTCTACACAGACAGGGTTGTTTAATACAAAATGCATTTTGGTTGAAGTAGTATCACCTATGCTGCCAGTATGCTCTATGACCTAAAAAATACCTGATTATGAAATGAGGAAAATGATGGGATGATATAAATATAACCAACTTCCAAAGCAGTAATTAAGGTAATGCTATAAGATAGTCCATGGCCAGAGAGGGAATTATGGGTCTTTTTTTGGTAAAGCTGAGAAATGGATATGTCAGATCAGCTACCTAGTACAATAAAAATAAGACAGCTTCCAAAGTAAGTACAAAGTGTAATAGATGTACTAAGTCATTGACTGCAAAGGTTAGAGACACCTGGGCCAAGACAGGATTATCTTTGCTGGATTTTTATATGGAAATAAAATGTCAGCTGAAGTCAACCTTGTCTGTACCAGAAAATTATATTCTATTATTATGTATAAAATAACTCAACATGAAAAGATTAGGGCAGACAAAGACTACTACATTTAAAGGACCCTGATGTTAACTGGTACAACAGACAATGATACGAAGTTAAGGATGACAGCGCTACATGCCATGTCAAATTTAGCTCATGTAAACTAACATGATAGCTAAAGGATGTTCAAGTATAGCTTCCAGATGGAAGAGGGAGAAAAAAAAAGTCAGAAAAAACTTGCTTAAGATGATTTTTGGTGACTTTATTACTGGAAGGACATAATCAGGCAATTAACACTATGCTAAAAAGAACGTAGCCTCTTGCAGGAATTATACCCCACCAAAAAGACCTCCATCCATCCATCTCTACATATATATATGCACAGAACTGTTGACAGATACTGTGACAGAATAAATACAAATACAGAAAGTTAGCCATTTCTACCACTTTTAATTTTTTTGAAAAGAGCAACTGATATAAGGACATAATTGGGGTAAAGCTCAACTCACTAGCTTCTCAGTTACAAAAGGTTTTGGCTAAAATAATGTCCTAGACTGCTTTCCAGTAGAGACTGCTATATTGCTTATGCTAGATTGCTCAAGGATAAAGAGGGTTTAGAGAAATGCCTTGACAAATGAGAGGGCTGGGCAATCACCAACCACATGACGTTTAACAAGAGCAAGTGCTGGACTCTGCACCTGGGACAGGGCAACCCTGGATATATGTACAGAGTGGGGGACAAGAGGCTGGAGAGCAGCCCCACAGAAAGGGATTTGGGGGGTTCTGGTCAACATCAGGTTGAACACGAGCCAGCAGTGTGCCCTGGCAGCCAAAAGGCAGAACCATGTCCTAGGGTGCTTTGGGCACAGCATGGCTGGCTGGTTGAGGGAAGGGACTGTCCTGCACTGCGCTGCGCTGGTGTGGCCTCACCTTGAGTGCTGTGTGCAGGTTTGGGCACCACAATGTAAGAAGGTCATAAAACTATTAGAGAGCCTCCAAAGGAGGGCTACAAAGAAGGTGAAGAGTCTGGAGAGCAAGATGTATGAGGAGCAGCTGAGGTCCCTTGGTTTGTCCAGCCCCGAGCAGAGCAAGCTGAGGGGAGGCCTCATGGCGGCCTGCAGCTCCCTCACGAGGGGAGCGGAGGGGCAGGCACTGAGCTCTGCTCTCTGGGGACAGCGACAGGACCCGAGGGAACGGCATGGAGCTGGGACAGGGGAGGGTCAGGCTGGGGGTTAGGGAAAGGTTCTGCACCCAGTGGTGGTCGGGCACTGGGACAGGCTCCCCAGGGCACAGCAGGTCACGGCACTGAGCCTGCCAGAGTTCAAGAAACATTTGGACAATGCTCTGAGACATAAGGCCTGATTTTTGGGTGGAGCCAGGAGGTGGACTCAGTGATCCTTGGGGTCCTTTCCAAGTTGGGATATTCTATGATTCTATCAAGTAGAGATTCAAAAAAAAAATCTAGTTGCAATAGAGATGTTTATAGTGTCTTTCAGTAAAACCAAAATGCTACATATGAAAACAACTAGCAGTGAGATATTAAAGCCCGAGGTACAAAACTTCTGAACTAAAGCAGAATACTTGTTAATCAAAGGATATATGCTTTCATTATGGACAATTATGTTTATGGATGAGACTTTAAGAGGAACTTAGTAGATTGCTTCAGAAATTAACATACAATTGTCAAATGCATTATAAATAAACATATGGATATCAGAAACAGCTAATCTTCATTCTAGAACATAGAGAATTCACTCCATAAGCAGGAAAAAGTGGTCTTCGAGCCCTTCTAGCACTAGAACTGGGTATTTGCTAATAGCTTCTATCTTGGATTATGGGTATCAGTGTCTTTTGAATTGTAGTTTTCCACTGAGAAATGCAACTACTGCACTATCACCCTCATTACAAAGTAGGAATATGGAGGGCAAGACATACGTAGGAGAGAAAAGCAGAAATACTGTATTGAAACTTTGTGATGCCGGACCTTCTCTCAGGCTGAGAGACATGTTTTGAAGCTGCCCATGATGTGGCCAAGCAGCTGTACTGAAGGTGAGAGCAAGACTGCCGTATTGAATTTAAAGGTGACAGGAAGGGCCATTATGCTCAAGCTCTAGCCAGCATAAATGCTGAGCAAGAATCAGCATACAAACATAGAAACCCTTGACCTTCTATACTGCCTGGCCATAACCAGAGCCACTAGCGTTGGGATCCCAAAACGTAATGAAGACTAAGAGATGTGTCTATGCAGATACCCTACTATACCTAACTCAGCACTGGTGGTTTATGTTGGCAGGAAGTTCCTCAACCAAAATACACTGCAATGACAAAAATATTTTTGTTAAGTATAACCCTGGTATAGCCACATCCACTTTGGTATAGAAAGGAAGCAACACCAGACAACCTAAATCAACACTGCCATGGCAGGAAGAGTTTCAAAGATAACCAGCTTCCATATGTTAGCTACCACATAGTCTGCCACATTTCTTCTAAATCAGTCTTAGATATAAACTGATGTAAGGGGCTGGCGAATGGCAGCTGCAGTGGGAGAGAAGGCCTTTTCTATCCTCTGCCATGATACATCCTTGCTGCAGGAGGAACTCTCCAACAGCCTTCTCCGTGTTCAGATTTTCCCACTGTTTTGCCACAACAGCTGAAGAAGTGTCATCAGGCTGGAGAAGGCCACTCATACTCGCTCCCCTTGCCATTTCTCCTCTACAAGCATTAGCTTGAAGGGGAAAAAAAGAACAACAGAAATACAGGAGCTATAAAATATACTATTGTAATAATAGTATTTTCTTAAAACTCTTTGGGAGAAAGGGCAAAGAAAAAGAGCACTGATTTTATGCTCTTCTTCACATTCCTTTCCACACACCACATCCCCAAACAGGACATAACACAGCAATGGAAACAGTGAGCTATGGTTTTCCTGCCATATGGCCCCTTACTTGTCCACCTGAAAGTCCTGCACTCTGCTAAACTGAACTGGGCCCAGAGAGACAACATAAAGCCCACTAGTACTAGCTGTATATGAAGTTATAAAGCTAAATTGACTGAAAACAGTGCACAGGTATGCAAGTCTTACGGTGTTTTTTTTTGTTTTGTTTTGTTGAGAAGATACAGAACTGGTGTATTTTCACCATTCCTCGTAGAACACTAAATACTGATTTACTTCTCTTTTCCAGATTCTTACACATTTTCAAAGTCCACTAACACAGTTTGTTTTAGGAAGAACTTGAATTCTGACCCTTTTATCAATTCCTAAGAGAAACTGAGTTACACCAACTTTTTTTTTTTTTTTTTTTGTTTCTCTGGGCATTTTTGTTTTTAAAAACAATGGGAAGGAAATCATGTGTTTCTATAACTGGCCAGGGTTTCTCTATCGCATCAGAAAATATTTTTGAAGCTTGGATAAAAAAAGAGTGACCAAATGTTTAAATAACTTTTTTTTTTTTTTTTTCTTCCTGGCAAAATTCCAAGTATTTTTCTTCAAAAAAACTGTATTTGCCATGACTTTTAAAGAACTGTCAAAGGCTTGGCCACACATCTTCTATTAATATAAAGGATAATAATAATAATAATAAAAAAAGATGTGGGCTAACCTTTTCATCCAATTCCCTGAAAATTTCAACCTTTGATAAAACAGAACTACAAAACAAAAGTAGTAATAATGTGGTTGATGTTAACTTGAATGGTTCAGATGTTTAAGCTTTATCTGATTCCATGCTTCCTGAATATGGATAATTTGGTTTCTGGAATAATAGCAGTTTGGATAGTTATTTCATTATTTCATCTCAACTGGGTTTTTGAGGAAATGTTAGTTGATTTGTGGGTATGTTGTTCTTATTTACCAAGGACATATTATATTCAAATACAGCAAAGGCATTTTCCCATTTGTGTGATATATAAAATAATAACAATTCAGCAGTATCCCTGGAGGATTTCTAATTGACAAAATCCTTCCAAGGGTTATTTTATCCTCTGCTTTTGTTGTTGTTGTTGTTCTTGCTTCCAGTTTGTCAGCAATTGAATCAATAATTAACTTGGACTGTCATGCTTTCTGTAATATAAATAGATCATTTAAAATAACAGCCCTGAAAAGCCCTATTTTCCTTAGGTTACACAATATCTCAAAAAAAGTAGACTGAAAAAAGTAAACCACCACACAATTGATTTCCATGTTTTGAGTTCTGCGGGAAAAGTCATCTGCAGGACTTCTGTGCCTGTTCTTCAGAGGCTTAGGATGAATGCAAAGTGACCACTCTTCACATGTTTTCTAAGGTAGTGTATGATGGTTGTTTTTTCAACTGCCTATGAACGTGGCATTTTATTCCAATCCTTACAAACACCTTTGATGGACAGGTTAGGACTTATCGAAGAATCTCCTTTCTTAGGGGCTCACAAAAGATGACAGCAGACAAGTACACACTGCTTTCTAGGCAGCAGTCATCCTAAACTCCAATTCATATGACTGATATTAGCAAAGACAGATGTCTAATCTATTAATATAAAGAAAAAAAACAATCCTCACTTGTATCTGCTCTCTTCAAAGGTCTCTAGTTATATTAGCTGTGTCATTCTGTTTCTTAGGGAGATCATACAGTATATTTCTTACAATTTTAACAAGATGGGAAAAACAGTGACATGACATCAATGGATATAAATGCAGTTGCAACTAAGACTGTCAAAAATTTCTTGACTTATGAAAATAGTTTTGCCCAGATTCAGAAGGGTTCAATTATTATGCCTCATTATTTCTGATATATTATGGGGAGGAAAAAATACGCTGAGAATGATACGTGGCAAACAAAAAACATGGAGCCTGCCAGCAATACTGACTGCAGCATTCTACGTTTCAGCAATGATGTGTGATCTTATTTCTGGAGATATGCTGTACTATTTGGTCTAAAAAGAATGTAATGTTGTTAAAAAGACAATGGAATATAATTACTGAGAGGTTCTTTTGAAAAGGATCACAGGAGGACAATGTAAAAGCAGGAAAAAAAAAAAACAACACGAATATTAGGCTTAGAGTTTTGTCATCATGGACTTTGCTGTGCTGAAGACAATTTACTACATTTTTTCCCCCTTCATTTCTTAAAAACACAAGTGGTGAAATAATACTAAATGCAAATATTCTAAACTGAGATGAATAGCACACCATGCCACCACACGTTAAAACTACAGTCTGGTTCTAATAGCTCAATAATCTTTTCCCCATGGGCAAACACTGAAGTACCAAAAAGGAAATGACACTCTGACCCAGCTCGGGCTGAAGATTTTGGTGTTCACTTTGAACATGGGGGATCAGTTTAGGGAAACAGCCTTTTTATGAAGGGCCGCTTTAATAAACAGCAGAGAATGTTCCCTACTGAAACCGCCTGTGCAAATCTACACTTCAGGCTGAGGATGTGCATTATGTTGTCCTCGCTATCGGGGACCTGGCTGCCCTCTCCACTCCTGTATCCTAAGAAGCAGTTCAGCGATTTGATGAAGCGCTTTCTCATGACATTCTGGAAAATGATTCAACTAATGGCTTGGTGGGCAGGTCCAGTTTTTTGCCTCATTGTCTGTGTTCTGACTCCAACTCTGTATAATATTTTGGAGAAAGTTCGCCTTTTCTGTACTGCGCCGAGTAAATATTTTGTCAGTTGTTAAGGATGAGCTACAGAGTAAGACCCGGCAATGTATCCAAATTCAGCAGCAAGACTTGGAACTGCGTTAGAGCTTTTTCCAGATTGTGATTTGTAATGTATTTCAGAAGCCAGCAGAAAACCAACCACTTGAACTATTACAGAAAGGCTGAATGAACCCTTTTCAGAGCACTGAAAATGTTTTTTTCTGCACAGTTGGGAAAAAAGAAAATCATTAACGCTAGCAGAAAGGGCTGGGTGACAAACAGGGAAGTTCACTTCCCTGCTGGCCCGTGGTGTGGCACCTTCTCAGACCAAGAGCAAGGTCTGAGCTGCACCAGGGAGAGAAAGCTTACTGGGCTGAGGCAAAAATACTGTACAGGCCAGCGCTAATGTAAGGTTTTGAAAGCTATCTGCATGTGCCACAGACACATCCACACTTGCAGTTTGGGAGGAATGAGCAGGGAAAATGCAAATAAAGGCTGCCTTACTTCCTGTCGCCAAAGTGGAGCTATAGAGAAGGCACAAATGAAGACTAAACAAAGACTCATTTCAGGAACCTAATTATTTGATCTCTGCTGCAGCCAGGCAATTATTAGAAGTGATGATCACTAAAACTGAATTCCACTGCTTAACCTTGAAAAACATGCAGCTTATAACGTACTGAATAAAGAGAATGAAAAGTCAACGCAACTGTACAGCTCAGTGTAAATCTGTAACAGTGTCATGGTAACCACTTGTTTGTACTTACTATGTTATGCCTAACTTAAAATCTCTACAGTAATAATCTGTGGGGAAAAAAAAAAAAAAGAAACAAATAGATCCATTAACAAGGTGCTGTTGCTTGGATCAATGAAGAAATAAAATAAAAAAACACCTTCCTTCCTAATAAAAAAGTCCTTCCTGGTTTAATTTTGCAGCTGTATTAAAATATTTGGTATCTTGAGATGTCAGAGATATTGCCTCTCTTTTACTGTTATGATTGGGGCTCAAAAAATAATTGTTTACATTTGGCATGATAAGGTACAAATCCTAAATCATGGTACGCACACAAAGGATGGAAAGGACCACCAGGAAAGCCTAGACTGTGAGAAAACAGAAACTCGAAAAAATGATGTTCCTGTCCTCAGTAAACGGTATACATGTGAAAACTTCTGTCACTACCACAGCTATGCAACAGAAAGGTGGCAAACAGTTTTATTTCTTTCCATCCATCCATTTCCCTTCCTTTCCTTTTTCCCTCTCCTCTCCTCTCCTCTCCTCTCCTCTCCTCTCCTCTCCTCTCCTCTCCTTCCTCCATGCTTCATTCCTTGCTTCATTCCTCCTTCCCTTCTTGCCTTCTTTCCCCCTTTTCCATTTTTTCTCTTTCCCCCCCTCCCTGTCCCGCCGTTCATTCCCTCTCTCCTTCCTCCCTTTATTTTTCCCTCTCTGTATTTTCATGCTATGCAGAGGTACAGACTTTACACATACTGCTAGCAGAGAGCAACACTTCCTCAGTCAGGAATTTTTTTAGATAGCATTTACAATCAAGCCTGGCTAATTGTTCTAATCACAAACTGACCTTCCTTCATGCGTGCTCAGAGTGAAGAAAACCAGCCCTTGAGTGAAGGTGATACAGGAAAGCTACAAGAAGGCCAGAAGGATTTAATTTTTGTTGCAGCTATACTTTGCTATTGGCACCAACATCCAAAACGTCTTGCTGAGTTATCAGGCAACAAACCGAGGCATAAATTGATAAAATCTACTGATTTCAGTTTGTAAGAATAATGATTCTTGACAAAATTTACAATTTGCACTGTGAAAAACATTTCCAGTTTTGTTTCTTTAACATGTTCATAAGCTTACATTCTTGCTCTCCCTCCTGCCTCAGGGACGTCACATCAGACAAAAAAAAAAGAACTTTTATTTCTTCTCCAAACAAGCATGCCCTAAGTACTGGCTTGCCCCAGAAATCCTCTATTTGCAATCCTCCCATCCCATCTGATTTCAGGAGCTTCCTGCCATGCTCTCAGGCCATGGGCTCCCACACACCACCACCTTTCCCTCCCCATCCATTGGGTCTTCCGTGTCGTCCCCTGAGCTCTGGGTACCCCTCCGTGCCATATTACAGACCATTCCTCCTCCTCCTCCTCCTGCTCCTTCTCCCGTCTGGGGCTTCATACACTCTTTCCCCCCATCTTATTCCTTTGCCTTCCGTCCACCATCAGTCTCTTCTGATTCATCGGGACTGAAACAGAAGTGACACAACCAGCTGAAGAAGCCAGAGGCAAGGAGCGTGGTTTGTCCTGCTTTCTTGCAGTGCCTGCTGGCAACCAGAACCTTACAGCTAGAAAAAAAAAATGCTAGAGGAATATAAAACTTCTGAGGAAAGTCTAGAGGAAAGTGGTTGGTGGGGTGTCTCGTGACACATGCTGCTCTCTGTTTTGAGAAAGGCTTTCTAATCAGCTTTCCTATGAAGTCAAAACTATGGATAAAACAACAACAAAGAAGATTTGGAGCAGATATTGCCAATCCATTTCATACTTTTCAGGCTACTTCTGAGAACTACACTGCAGACCAGCCAGAGACCAGAAAGTTAATGCTGGCTGCAAGATGCACCCTCATGGTGCTTCATCTCTGGATAACGCTGAATCCCCCTGGTATCATGAACGTAACGAGGCCAAAAAGAGGAAGGAAAATGCTTACCCAATTAATTCCTACATGTTGGGAAAAAGGCAAGAGATGGCACAAGGATCTCTGCCTGCTCCTTAAGGACTGCTGAAGCAGGTGGGAAAAGAAGCTCTTTTATGCTTAGAATTTCTTCATATAAGTATACACCACAAGAGGGATGAGACAAGATATTAAACCTGCAGCCTCCTTTCAAGGTCTGCTCCCATTTTCAACCCGCGTTTATATCTTTATCAGTGTAACTTTGCTCCCTTAGGGAGGCCCAGGCCATGGGACCATTTCATTTTTCTCAGCTTGTGGAATTCTAGAAGACCATCCAATGAGAAATGCTATTTATATACACGTTCGACAAAATCCTGAAGGCCTTTATCATCTGCTCTCGCAGGCAAATGTCAATGTCCATCCCAGAACATAAGCAGTTTGCCTGGAGAGAAAATGCGTAAGGATCTAATTTCCATTGACTTCAGCATCAGAAAATCTTTCATCCGCTGCCACTTCCTTAGTGCCCTTCTGGTGTCCCAAGTACTACAGCTTATAGACAGCTGTTTGAACTATTCTTCAAACGTTGTACTCGCCTGAAAAATCTACGAGTGCCACAATCAATAACAATAGGCGTGGCAATGCTGCAACTATTTCTTACATTTTAATTAGTTGTTACTCTTGAGGAACTCCTACATCATCAGTAAAGAATTTAAATTCTCCTAATCAGAAGGGACACAATAAACTGGCATTGCCTCTTTCTGGTATGCACCTGATATTTCAGTGAGATTGCAGGTGTGAGTCTTCTCAGCATTTCAACAGCCAAAGTCCCTTCCTTTTGTGTCAAATCTGTACTGTCAATAGGAAACACCACTGAGCTCCCAAGCCATTTAGGCATGTGTTTCTAATTACTGTCTTTCCGTCTGTTACCCAAAATTAGAAATTACATTAGTATATAAACACAAGTTTTCTCAGTCATGGTTTATCTTTTAATCTTCCTGCTGGCTCAACGAATGAAGTCCTAAGAAGTTATTTATGTATGTTAAAAGTTATAGCCTGCTTATGTGTATTTACTTGCATATAAAGCCAAGAAAAGACTATGCTTAAAAAGTAAGTACAGTCCAAGTAAAGGTCATTGCTTCAACAAAAAAAAATGAAAGGTACTGCTTTCCTCAGTAGTCTGTCTCAATGAGGTGTGTTCCACATTCTTATCAACCATAAAACCTGACTGAGGTTAAGTGAATGAAGGGAGAGAGTCAGCGACTAAGTAAGGAGATAGCAGATAACAGAATCAGGAAATTAGGTATATGCCAACAAAGGATTAACTATACAGACACAGTCCTCTAATCTACTCTATCTGGCATCTGGCCTGGAAGAATCTGCAGTGCATGTACACTCACTGCCTACATCTGGCTTCAGCAGTGCACATGCCTATCCCCCAGTTCCACCACGTTTCTGAAAACACACCGCAGACATCCATTTTTTTGGCATGTGCATGTTTAAGTTACTTGCTTTTAAGAACCAAATCATTTCTGGGGTATCTGGCAATTCAGACTGCAGTACTTATTTCTTTAAGCCCAGTGACTGAAAGCAAGTTTCTGCAGTTTTGTTTACTGCTGTGAAGAAATTCACACTGCATCTTGACAGCACATAAAATGACATATGAGGAAACAGCTTAATAAGGCAGGCAAATATCAAACATCAATTCAATACAGCTTGAGAAAAACATTTTAAATTTTTGCTTTGAAAAGTTCCATTATATGTATTTTAAAATCTGTGAGCATGCTTCTTAAAAAGCAAACCATTGGATAATTCCTTGCTGCACTGAAAGAAATGACCAAACTTGTGTTGATGTCAAAGGGGTAAGACTTCATTGCATATATAAAAACAGTAACTACATCAAATAATAAATAGCAAAATGTCTTGCAGTGTTGTAGAGTTTGAGAGCATGGGAAGTATAAAGACTGTATTATTTTTTCTTCAGAGGCAAGAACCAGATTTGTGTAAGTATTCCAACCTTTTCCTTATTACGTGAATTATCTAGCATTTTGAACAATGCAAATTTCACCCCTCTAGAGGAAATTAAAAAAACTTACTAGAACTTTATTTCAAGAATGATCCAAGAGAACTAATGAAGCAATCTTAACTTCACCATGAGAAAGACAATATAGCAGACATCCTTACCTTTTTTTTTTTTTTTTTTTTTTTTTTTGCTTTTTTTGCTTTTTTTTGCTTTTATGTGATGGGAAAAGGAATAAAGCAGTGAAAAGCTAGAAGCAGCTGGGGAGGATTCCTCTCGCACAAGCTCCATGAGGACAGTTGTATGGTTATCCTCAAGGGTAATGTATACAAAAGTAGAGATTTATCTCACAGCACAACTGCAATTTCACACCACACACATCCCGGTGGGCAGCCTGTGTAAATCACTGTAATTCTGGCTATATAAACCACAGCATAAGTCTTTCTAGCCTATGGTGCAGAAAAGAGGCAGGAGGACTTCAGGAGGGCCTACCATCTCCGTTGCTCCTCAGTTCCTTGGGGCACGATTGTTGAACCTTTCAGACGCTCCATGCAGCACCTTGTCTGCAGCTCCAACATCTGTAAACTAAGTATTTCTTCACATTTAATTTATAATTATCTTTTTCATACTGTCATCTGACCTTCCATTCAGACACCTAGTCAGGACTCCTTCTCCCTAGAAATCTGGAAGGACAGGATTGTTGTGATTTGAGCTGTGGCAACACCTTTCATTTTCATCTAAGATGTCAGAAGATTGCATTTGGGAGGGATGAGAAACCAAACTGAACTGAAGAGTGGGGTGGATTTTTAAAAAAATGTACATCTATGGCTAGTCTCTAGCCTTAATTTTGAGAACTGTGATGAACTACAAGTCTACGGAGGCAAACTGGGCAAATTCTTAATCAGATTTTTCCTTTCAGAGTATAAATTACAATCGTTTCCAATATTATCTTCCACACACCACTGCAACAACAAACACAAGTCCATGCTGATGAGAATATCATCTCAGTGGCTGATCTAATCTCACTGAGAGAAAGGGAGGCTTATAAAAAATGTTTAAAGACTAAACATCACAGCTAGTGCCAAGTTTCGCTTGACTCATGCTATATGGAAGCAGAGGCCCAAATAGCCAATGTTCTTGTCTGCCAGAGGCCCACGTTCTCATGTACAAACACATTTTACAAACACATTTGCCAGTCATATTTCCAAGAATCACCAAGTTCTATTAAAGAAGACATTTGGTAGCTCGTATGACACCAGAAACTATATTTAATTTTCTCTTTAAAATGCATTACGATATGTTTTCTCAAATATAATTTACTCATAAACTAAACATAATCCCAATGGCTATGAGTACACAGATGTCTATGTGTGACAGATATTTTGGAAAGGAAAGGCTTGAATTCATTGTTTCTGAAAGGTCCTAGATTTTACAAGGTCAGACCAAGAACTTTCAAATAATATTAAAAAACAAAACAAAATGAAACATGAATGTATAGAAGTAACAAATATCTGTCAGGCTGTTCATACTGCAATTCCAAAGCAACACAAAGAAACGCAAATAGCATTCCAGTTTTGTTGCTTCTGGTGAGATTTTAACTAACCAGGAAATTTTTGGTTAAGAGGAAACCAGAAGAAAAAAAAAAAAAAAAAGCTACGAAAACTCAGCATATTCCAGCTCCATCCTCCCTGACTGCGCTGCCTAAAAGAAGATAGAAACCCCTGGCATTTTGATCCTCCTTCTAGAGGGAAGCAGAGAGTCGGTCTTCCTTATCCCAGTGAGTAAGCTGTGCGAGTGTATGCTGGCATTTTGAGACAGAACAGGGACGTATCAGAGGCCAGAAAATCCCTTTCCATAGGTTGTCCTCACTGAAGCAGCCCCGTGGGATGAAGGAGAGAGGAAGCAGCGCAGGGTGGCAGGCTGCGGCTTGGGCAGGAGCCCAGGCTGCTGAGTGCGCAGAGCCTGGGAGCGGGACCGCGGGGAGGGCAGGGCATGGCTCCGCCCGACCTCATCGAGAAGGAATCCTGGAAAATGTAATCCTGGGATCTGCTGGGATTTGCAGACCTCCATAGAAAGGCATATTTGGAAGGAGTGCAAGATAGGAGCAGTCTCCTTTCTAATAACTGAAGGAAGTCTGAAAGGAACAAGAGCTGATGCTGGTCTCTCCAGAGAGCAGGGACACAAACCCCCATGTTGGACTGACCCTGTTGAAGCCTGGGAGGCAGCCAGTAACTTAACCACTGCAACACCTGGGGTAGCATTAAACCCCGTGAGCAGGCCTTTAAAAACAAAACAAAACAAAACAAACCGTATTAGAAGTGGTTTTGGTTGCTTGTTTGTTTAGATTTTGCCACTGGGGAAACAACTTTCTTCAGAGCAAAGCTGTATTGTTTGTCTTGAAAATAACTTGATAGGCAAGGCCTGCAGGGAGGATTGGCCTGTAACACGCAGGAAAAGCACATGCAGTGGTAATGGATTCAAAGGTTAAGGCAGAGTCAATGAGGAAACTAATTGGGTTAATGAATGCCCTCAGCCACCCACCCACCCCTTCATCCAAACATAATGGCGTTGCTGCACTCCAGATCCGGGTACACCCCCAGGCGGGACGAGGAGACCCAGACACCCCAGCAGCACCGTCAGAGGCATCACACAGACACGGAGGTGGTGAGCCCCGAACGCGCAACCGGACAGGCGTACCGCGCACGGTGCCCGGCAGCCTGACTGACCTCGGGCTGGGAGAGGCCCTGCTGGCTGCCCTTTGGCCTCCTGCGCTGCACAGGTTACCGGATTTTGTTCTGCAGCTGAAGGAAGCTGTTCTTTTTAAGTATGTGGGTGTCGCTGAGCCCAGTGTGATCAGGTTTAACTTAACTACAGGCCATAATGCAGGCGGAAGGCTTGCCTGCTTCCCAAGCCACCTTTATAGCTGGACCCTCTCACACCGGCCCCTGAAAAGCCACGGCAGCTAAGTCAATATCCCAGCACAGCTTCAATTCAAGCAACATTTCGGGCTGCTTCACCAGCTCTAGGTGGCCCTGCTTGGGTGAGGGGCTGGACCAGACGACCTCCACAGGTCGCTTCTCAACCAGTCTGTGATGCCGGGTGGCTTCTGGAACGACCTCCCAGCCTTCTCCTCTCTGATCCCAGATTCAATAAAGAAGATCTAGCCAAAATTCCAGTTCACAGCTGGTAATCAGTTTACTGTGACTGGCTTATTGAACGTCATCCCTCTGGATATATTAAAAAGAGGTGAATAATGGCCATGCAGGCTATTGTACATCCATATAGCAGCAGTGTGTTTGGGTCTGTCATGTGTGAGTCCCTGGAAAGCTAGGTGCTATGGCAGGGCTATCTGCGCTGTATTTACGAGCATATACAATGTACCTTTACTAAGCTCTATCATTCTATCCAAAAAGGAGAAACAGAGACTGTTGCATCTTCTGGCTTATTTGGGACTGTGAAATAAAAAGAGAAACAATAATGCAAACTCCCGTTCAGGTAAACTGAGATGCAGAATTTGCTGTCCTTCCCAGGGAAAAGATTTTTCGAATGCAAGAAGAGTCCAAAGAAGAGCAAGAAGAGTTTAAAATGAGTCCAAGGCTAGGGAGCCATAGACTTAAATTCAGCAGCACTGACAAGTAACGAGCTCACATCTGTCTCTAATAGCACCAGAAGTGTTTGAAGTGTTACACCTGGTCAGCTAGCTCAACTGTGTGTAAACTATTTTTTGTCTACAACCTATTTTCTCTGTCAGACTTTCCTCCTAAAATAAAAAGCACCATGCTCCGTGAAATGGTGACCATCTGACGTTGTGCATGTGCTGATGTGCTAGGGACAATCAAAACGATCTACAAGGGGATGCTGAACCCATGCATCTGCTCACAGCTCAGGAGCCCCTTATTAAAAGAGGGTATTGGAGCAGGGGCAAGAAGATCCACCAGTGCTACTGAGAGACTGCAGAAGATCTCCTGCAAGACTCTAAAAGGTCTTAGGCTGATCAGTTTATCCAAAAGAAGGTACTCACAGAATCTTGCACAGAAAACAGTGATATAAAACAACAAATAAAGGGCTCTCTCTAATTTCCAATATTCTGTTTTCTTATTTCCAATATTCTACTGGAAAGCACAACAAGCTGAAGTCAGACAAGTTAGAAATCTGGAAAAGAATTAGCAGTGACAAAGAGTAATGACAAGAGCAAGCTGCTATGGAAAACATAGTATTGTTTATCTCTTCAGTTCATGACCAAAGGCTTTTCTGAAAGATTAACTTCAGAGAAACTAAAGTTACTGGGCTCACTACAGGTGCAAGTGAAATGTTAAACGGGCCTGTGTTAAATGGGAGGTCAGACAAAATGATCAAATATTTTTTTCTGCCCTTAAATGCCATGAATGTCTGGGTTTGTCTGCGTGGTATTTGGTTGGTAGGTGAGAACTCACTCTGTTTCTGAGTCTGGATGAATCCAAGCCAGCAAGGAACCTGGAGCTGTACAGCTGTGGTTAGCACGGTGCAGAATCCAACCTAATAAACTTGCTCCTGGCTTGGAGCTGGCTGATGTCCGGCCAGCTCTGAACACAGAATAAAGTTGCATGTCTGCAAAATACCATACAGACACACCTACCCCAACCCAGCAAGCCAGCCGCCCTCACACATTTTCGCAGATAAGGAGACAAAAAGCATGTCTGTGCCACGTCCTGGAACGTGGTGCAGAGATTTCGGAGATGGCACTCACCATGCTGGCTGCACAGCCTGCGGCAGCACCCTTGCCTCCATCCCACCAAAAGAGCCTGTCAGAGGGACCAGCCTGTGTTCTGGGGCCCAGCGTGTGCTGACCAGGCTGTGCTGCTTGCAGAACCAAATCCGACTGTGGCACAGGTGCTCTCCTATGTGGTGCTGCCAAACAACTGCCTGCAGTGTGGGGTAGGTGGGCACAGAGTCTTCTTGCTGCATGTGCTACTCTGAGGCAAATTATATCACAAATTATTTTTTTCTGGAGCAAGAACAGGGGCTCAAAACGTGCTTACTGGTCATGGCTGGAGCTTAACTGCTCCAAAAGGACAACCTGCAACCCCCCTCTGTCAAACTCTCAGCACCTCCTCTGTGACCTCTCTCGTTTTCTCAGCGTGAACCAAACTAAAGCAATTCTGACTGCAAAAGGAGCGATGTGGTTGCACACTTTTCTGTGCTACGCATCTGAAGAGTAAAATAATGAACAAGATCTTAAGAATGTGTGTTGGACAGGCAAAGAAGGCCAAACAAGGTTAATAGATGCTAATATCATTGTCACCACCCAGCCTACCTTTACTGAAAACAGAATAAGTAACACACTGAAAACCTCAGTTTCTCAGCACAGAGCTCTGCACCAAACTAGAACAGCACAGCTTAAGCAAAGAAGACAGTACATGGTCCTAAGGGAAGACTGTTTTCCAAAAGAGATTATGCCACAGGACGGAATTCATGATGTGAAGAAATTATTCAAGAAACACTGAAAACCAAAAGTGAAATTCAGACATCTCCTCCACTTGGTATCAGCCGGCCCAAAACAGTAAGAGCTGGGAAGGAATTAATATGGAGAAAGGATTAACCACTTCTCCATGAAAATGAATATAGCAGAGCACTTTTAAAAATATCTTAAGATTTGGAAGAAGCACCAGAAGGTTACACAGAACTCTATTAAAAAATAAGAAATACAAATGTAGTGAACAATCAATATAAGCTAATGTGTCAAGCAAAACTCCTTGGTACCAGGCTGTACTTACTGTGAGACATAGACTCTTCTAGGAACAACTGACCCTTCATCATGTGGTTGTAACGTCATTTGGTTCTATATTCAAAGAAATAATGCAGCTCTTCCAAAGACTAATAAGCAGTAACTGTATTCAATTTGCAGTAGCTACAATTCTGTAAGAAGTCCTGAAGTTGTAGTAAGTGTGGAAGATGAAACTGAAAAAAATTACTAAGTACAAGGCTCTGAAGCCTTTCCTTCAGTGGTAGTGAAGCATGTGACACATTGTATGCTCACAGCACTGTCATGTATTTCATGACATTTGGATTTTTTTCTTAAGGCATCAGATCCTCAATTTACAAGATTAGTTGATAATCTCAGGTTTTATTCAATAAAAAGGTATTCTAATCCTTCATGATGTGAAGAGCTTAAAACAGACCATAAGTATTAAACTACAAAGGCAAAACTTCAAAACTTGCATTTTTCTGAGCTTCTGCTCTTTCTAATCCTGACCATTCATATGTTAATGCTTGCAGGCTTACCTTCCAGACCACTGACACCTGGTAAAGAGCCCAAAAATACTGGCACCAATACAGGATGCTCAGGGTTTATCCACATGTTTCACACTGAGACTACGTAAAGAAATACTCAATGAGAAGGACTGGTGCATGAACAGTACTAGCACATACGACTTTCTCCACAGGATAGCTCCTGAAAGCATCCTGTGTAGTTATGTGGGTGGACAGTTCCTTGAAAGAATAATACCCAGTTGAATGAGCAGAGTATTTGGAAAGAGGCACTGGGAGTGAGGGGTGTTAAGCAGTATTTCAGCTACTGGAGATACACTATAAAACATGTTAAGCATTTGAAAAAGGCATATTAAAAGCAGAAAAGAGACGTCTAGGATGACAGCAGACAAAGTTAAGTTTTTCTGTAACCATAAGACTTTTAAAGTTGAAAATTCTCCTTCTTCCATCTCTATTGTGCACCAGTATGATTCTCAAGAAAACACCACCCCAGTTGCTGTGCTAGGAACAAAAACAGGATGGATATTAGACAGTGGAAACTCTCCATCTGCCTTTACCACAAGTTGTTGTTTTTTTTCCCTTCATAAGAAGGGCAGCCGGGCATTCCCTTGAGGCAAACAGAGATGTTTTCAGAACACAGTGCAACAGGAATACTCCCTGACAACATGTCTATAATAATATGTTCTAAGAACAACTTTCTGTGCTGTACCTCAGGCTGTTTGGTGGTGGACATATTTTTATGCCCATTCATTGCCTTGAACCTGTGTAGGGACCGATGCAACTACACAACAGCCTTTAAAAAGCAGGACATCTCATTTAGCCACACATATGCTCCTAACTAGTCAACACATTCATAAAATTTTCTGAGAAAGTATCTATGTATCATCATTATCCACCTTCTCAATCAGCAAGGTGGAAAAGGTTATGATGAAAGAAATGTACTTAGTCACTCAGTATCTGGTGAGAGGACAGATTCCAACCCACTCCTCATCCCAGCATCTGGTTTCCTTACACAGCCTCTCTGTGGCCAGACTTCGATAAAGAAGTGAAAAGTGAGACAGTGCCAAATGCCATCCAAGGCTCTGCTGGGGATAGACTTGCAAAGTAAAAAAAAAAAAAAAAAAAAAAAAAGGAAGGAAGATATTCTGGGTTTGTTTCAGTCCCCCAAGGCTTCACTCAGCACACAGAGAACTTAAGTGCCACCCCAGGCAGTGCTTCCCCAAGCACTAACAACGGGTCCTGGGCTCGAGGGGCGTGCTAGACAGCCCGGCTCAGGTTTGGTAGATGCCCTGGTATGAACACAACAAGAAGATTTTTGACTCTCACATACATGCTCTAAGAGCAGCTGCCTCCTCTTTGCATCGCTGTGAATCACAGCTGCAGTAGCCCTGCTCACTGAAAATAAAATTTCTCTGGGCTGCTGATGGCCCTTTCCTTTTCACATCTGGAGACTGTTAACTGTTTCCCATGTGGTCCTAGTTTTAGCAGCAAAAACACTCCAACAAATTCTAGTAAAATTGATTTATTTTTATTAACTGGACACTGGATACCAAAATAATGGTGTATGAGTGACTTTATTCTCCCTTCCTCTTCAAATTGACATTTCACCTCGACCTGTTCTACGAAATAAATAGTAGGGGAGCCTCATGTTTTAGCGGTTGGAAGTTCAGAACTGAAAAGGTCAAAAGCTGAAAATAATTTAACCGTGACATCTCTGCTGTTTAGGAGAGCCTAAGTACCTGTGAGCAGCAGAAGTCCCAGCTAAAACTCAAACTTGGTTCTGTGAGGCTGTGACGGCCCCGCGGCTACCAACAGCTCAGAGCAACCCCGCTTTGTGCAAAGTCATAATTTGCTGATATGGGAAGAATTATAGTAGCAGAAATGGAACACACTGCTTCAAATCTTCAAGGAACAAAATACTACAGGAGCAAAAAAAGTACACGTTTATATGTGCATTTTGTGCAACTGCCTGAAAGAAAAATACAGATAAATACAGCAAGGGGGAATGCAGAGTGGAGCTGGGAAAAATGGTTTTAAGCTGCTAACATGGAGGAAAAATTACCCACATCTTGGATAGCACAGTTTACTACTCTTCTGGGCCCTCTTCCCAAGCCTTTTTGCTGCCCACGCTGCTACAACATTTGTTGCTGTGTATGGGGCTGACAACCCAACGTACCCTGGGCTGCAGCCTGAGGCTTGCTGCTGCTGCTGCTGTGGCAGGGGAGTGTGCTCCCACTGCGACTGTGCTAGGGAGGGTATTTCAGGTGGGGATTTACGTCGTGGAGAAGGGTGATGGAGTGCAGGATGCACAAAGGCTGTGCTTGGACAGCTGACATCTAATTTATGCATGGGTGTATAGAGGCATGAACTGCTCAGAGAAGGCTGCAGAACACACCAGGCTCCAGCTGTAACGTGGTGCAGCAAACCTAAACAGCTCCTGCCCCAGGCAACCACTGGCTTCTGGAGAAAAGGTTTACTGCTCAGCCCTCATCACCACATACTCAGGACGACGAAAGAGAACAGATTTTATTTCTAATACAAATCATGCACAGCACCAAAGCCCTTTGTTACAGTCAGAAGAAAAGCAAAGGTCTTCCTGTTGTATCCCAAAAAGACCTGTTTTAGATACCATTCCCACTTAAGAAAAGAAGAAGAAATGTGAAAATCGTAAGATAGTGGAGAGATTCCTGCAGTATAAGAAATTATCTTTGATGATTTTGAAAGCAGTGCCACAGCCTTCCAGCCTGTAGGTCGAGCCTTGCAGCCCCTAGGTCAATGCAAGCCACTGATGCAAGAGCTCGGGAGGGAGTGCCTGGTAATAAGGACAGCTGAAGACACCGGCCCCTGAAAGATTAAGAAAGATTGAAATGGTGGACTGACTTCTTCAGAAGCACCACCACCACTTCTGAGGGGAGCAGGAGATCTACAGGCACGGCTAGATAGAGGCTGATAGCTATAAATAGCCCCAAGCTGGCAGCACTACAGCAGTAACAGAAGCCAGACTGTGGTAACAGCCGGCTTCGCTGTAGAAATTTTCATCTTAATGCCATCTTCCTTCTTGCCTTGGGAGACGCACTCAAAACAGGTCTGGATAGTATATTAAAACTCTATCGTGCTTTCAACAAGGTTTCACAAGGTTACACGGGTAATTTTTCAACAGCGTTTTAGAAAACTACATTACTTTTTCTTTGGTTCAGTCTCTATGCAATAACCTATAAAATTCCTCGATTTCACTGCTTATATGAAAATGCCAAGGAATCTGACCTTAAAATACAGTTTATATACATAGCAAGTTTTCTTTACAACAGCAGTAAGGAACCTTATAACAAAAGAATTCAGATAAATTAGCCAGATTAAAGAATCAAATATCCTTCGCTCCTTTTGCTGATGTTATTTTAAACTGATATATGTGATTTATTCCATCAGAATTGATGTCACACCTCAATATATTAAAAAAAAAAAAAAAAAAAAAAAAGAAAAAAAGCCTGGGTAAACTGTCTGCAATACTATTGTAAAGTTTAATTGATTTGCTTGCAAAGTGACCCCAGCTATCTGGAAAGATTAAGTACTACCTTCTCTTCTTAGTAAAGGTTAGAATATGGTTGGCAATTCTGCTGCAGTGATGCTAAAGAGGCGGTTTCCCACGAATATAACAAAAACAGGAGATTCTCAGGTACACCACATCTGTGTTGCACGCAGAGTGAGAGCATGAGCTAGAAGCAGAGAGGAGTGAAGTCCTACCAATTTTCTAACCTTCTGACGCTGTGGGGCTTCGGGGGCCCACATTTCCTGCAAGAGTCAAGGAGAATAATTCGCTGCTGTCACTTGTACTGACAGTAATGGCCTTGTCTGTGTCATCTGTCAGGGGACTAAGCTCTATTTAAATGTTGTGTGGTAGAAACATTGTCAGAGACTTTTAAACGCCAGCAATTTTACATATTGCTATTTATATTTTGAAATTGCAGTCACAATGCCATTTGAGTGTTCAGACTCGGCTTTTTCTGCCTGACAAGGTATAGGTGGGATGTTCCATCTACAAGCCAATTTGATATAATTTGCTTTCAGGTTCACTGCAAAATGTTCTTCTTTACACTGTAAAGAGGCTTACCACTTACCGAGAGGCTGTACAGTATTATATTACATGGTAATGGTATTTCCAGAAAAAAAATGAATTGCACATGAATAAGGCAATGAAAATATGCAGGTAACCATGGCTACTGTTGTGAACTAAATAACATTTTTTATACAGCTGTGAATATTTGTATTGTTGCCAGTTAAGCTGTAGAGTTCAGATTTGAGACAGGGCTAGTAAACACTGAATTCTTGCCTGAAGAAAGGTACTTCCCAAAGTGAATGCAGGCCTCTACATCATGTCACTGCCCATTTTAGTGCAATTTTTTGTCTAGTAAACACTTCTCATTTGAAATAATCAAAATACAACCCTTCATAGCCAGTAGTCAGTGATACACTTTTGCACAAGGTACCTTTTCTGTCTTAAGAATATTTTTACTTCTGTCCCTCTTGCCATGTACCTGCAACTGCAGTTCCATAAAGGCTTTTGAAATATCTTTGTCTCAATAAAAGAGACTTTTGGAAGATCTTAAAGAAATTTCCAAGCAGAACTCTCAAAATTTTTTGGTTGTGTTACTAATGCTAACATCCGTCTGGACAGCAACAGAAAAATCAAGTCCAAATGACAGGGGTGATGAGAGGGGCCTTTTCTGCTTTGACATTTTTTTGAATTTCCAAGTTCATCCTTCTTAAGTTATCCTTTTGTTTACATGTCAGAGTCTTTCTTCTCAAATCATCAGTCATCAGAGGACGAATGGAAAACTAAGGGATCTTTTGTCTGATAAAAAGGTACGCCCCAAAAATTATTTGGAACAAGTAGATAGTAGTTGCTATACTAAAGGAAAACAAAAACCCAAAAGCAGCTAGTGAAATGAACCTGTACTTCCAGTAATATAAACAAACCGCAAATAATGAAACGCCTGTTGTAACTAAGTGAAGGAGAACTTAGAGCAACATCTCTCTGTTCAAAGATCGAGTCACTTCTTCGTTGCAATTGAGTGAGAGTTTGAAACCCAAGTAAGTGCTCCTTCACTCCCTATGTATCGGTCTTCCTTGCCCAGTTTGGAGAGAAAGGATCACTTCTTAGTAAAAGCTCTGGGTAACAAAGTAAATCCAGATTCACTTTGCAGTTCGATCTCTAATGAACTCCAGTCACCTCAGGCAAACCATAAATCCTGTGTTTCAGTTTCTCCTCTGTAATATAACTCATTTCTCCCAGTCTTTACCTGTTTTGTTCATTTAGACTGCAAGAGGTTTGAGGAAAAAAACATTTATCTGTATCAAGTGCTCAGGTTAAAGTTACTTGAGATGTTCTTAAGAAAGGTACTGTTGTTGTTACTACACTAATAGCCAACCTACCATACCAACATCTTACGATCCTAGCAACCTGAGGACGTGGAGAACACGACTGTGGGAGGCTCAGCAGCAGAATGCTTGGGAAAGCTACTGGGAGATCTGAAGAGCCCCAGGGATAGGGGACAGAAGAGCAGTGAGGGTGCAAAGCACTTTCGCTTCTGTATGCACAAAAAAGTCTGACAAAGAAAATCGCTCTGCAAACAACGATCCTGCGTAGTGGTCACAGGAAACCGAACAAAGCCGAATTTCTGCATGTTGGTCTAGAATAAATGGAGGGTCGCATTTTCAATATATGCTGGGTACTTGAAACTTCTCTTTCAAGCTTTTTCTCAGTGATGTACAGTACACACAATTATCACCTCCACGTTCTGTGGCTCTCTCCAGCTGACTACTATTAACACCTCTTGATTTCAATATTTGGTTTCCTCTACTTTGCTCGCTTTTCTGCCTTTTCCTCTTAACAACCTCTAAGACTATAACTTTTTCCTCCTAGCTACTGACACATGGATTTCCTTCTCCTTCTAATTCCCTCTGATTATTCATCTTTCATTCCTCTGTTTCAGCAGCGAAGACCAAAATGACATCCCCCTTATGTCTCTGATCTAAGAATACATACATTCACCTTTCAAAATGATTTGCAGCTGTATTTTTAAACAACTCGCAGCCAACGCACATTTGTTTGTTAATAGGAACATCAGTAAATCTGTGTACTAGTAAAAACACATTTTAATGGATGTTTCCTTTTTAGAATATGATATCATTTCCCATTTCATTTTAAAAAGTGCCTTAAAATACAAAGTTCAGTAGACCGACATACATATTTCATCTTTCCCATAAATAGTTCATGAAAATTTTCTACATTACATATTGTATTTGCAAAAGAAGCCACAAAAATGTGCATAGTAGTGACTCAGCAGTTTGGAACTCTGCATATAGGGTTTATAGAAAGCTGGTAAAACAAAAAATAACAGAATAAAAACCTAACAGCCCCAAGATGCAAATAAAGTTTCTTCCTGTGGGAAACAGACTTAAGGATGTGATTTGAATATTAGAGCCATTTTTGATAAGGAAGAATTTCCTTTCCAGGCTTATTTGAACTTTCTATACTATGCATCACATCAGCCTACAGTGTTTTATGAGATACTAATAGCCTGAAATTTAGTGTACAACCTTAGGTTATGTTATTATTTGGAGTGGAGGTCACTTCTGTTCTACAGAAGAATGGACAGCAATACCAGCTTCTAGCTCTTAGCTGTGTCTGCACCCGTGAACCTCAAAGTAATTTGTAAAAAGGCCATTCACTTCTTCATTGCAATTGAATGAACTGGATGCTAAGGCACATGAAAGGGAAGTATCTGTGAGCACAGTGGGTATTCTCGTCTGGGGCTGCAGCTGCCCTGCTTGGGACACTTCATAACCAGAATCAGGCATGGCTATATAAATCCTGTGACAGCCACCCCTGTCTTGTTAACTGTCATTACAGAGCCCCACAAGATGCAGATGTTAACTAATTAAGACACATAAAAGCTGGCTTTTGATTGGAGCTATTTCTGTCATTATTCAGTAAAATAGTGGCAGAACTAGGAATAAAACTGAAATTTAAAAACAGAGTTTAAGCAGCGCTTCAAATACGCAGCGTTGCCTGTTTTGAAGAGAAGGCAAGCTATGCAGAGTTAAAGGACACCAGTTCATACTGCAACAAAGGTGTAAGAGGACACACTGGCCACTGGCCTGCCTTTTGCCACCTTGAAACACCTCCGTGCCCAGTGCTGCTTCTCCATGGTGGAGCTTTTCCCTGCTCAGGGTACTGTGGTGTTAGAGGGAGGAACAGAGCCACCTTCCCCCCTTCACGGTCCCTCTGAGTAGTGCTGCCTCTGAAAGGCAACTCTTTGTGCCAGGCAGGGCACCAGGCTTGGACGTCGGTGATTTAGGTGAGCGTCCAAAAATGAACAGGATTATTGCAGACCTGTGTGACTAGTGGCAGCAGCTTACACATCTCTCAAAAATACCCCTCAGGCTACATCCCAGATTTGAACCTCTTGTATTTGAGGAGTTACTAAAATGCAGTTTTAACTTGTTTCTGTGTGGGAAAGTAAAAATATGGGGACTGAACTACCCAGCAGGGCAGAAAACAGGTTATGTCAAATGCTCATAGGCCACCATGAGCAAGAGTAATTCCCAAGCTCATTCCAAAATCCTTGATTTCTACAGATCAATGTGCACAAAACATTACTGCTGTGGCACTACTTCAACATATTAATCATCTGAGTATGAAATGCTTTCTCCAGAAATGCTGTCTGTTTCCAAATATGAAAACGTGTAAAAAGACAGAAATTAACAAAGAGAAAAGTTACTTTTAAAAAGTGGTAATTTGTTACAAAAACAATGTCAAAATATTTCCTTGTATTAGCATTCCTGTAGCGCTAATGATCTCGTGATGGAGGGAGAAGTAATATCTTTTATTTCACCAGCTTCAAGGGCTGGAAAAAGCATCTAAGCTTTTGGGCTGAAACTCCCTTCACCAGGTCTGCTGATTCCTCTGGTATCGTGTCCATGAGAAATAACCCACTTTCCAACAATGATAAATAGGTAAAAATCTGGTCACTGAGTTAGTGCATATGTCTTCAATTGAAGGAAATGCTGTCTGCCAAGCTTCAACCAAGTAGATCATAGGTCTGTGAAAAAAAGAATCTAAAAGCATGGAATCCAGTTGCTATAGCGGCAAATTAAACAAATAAATGAGATACCATGGAATGCTGCAAAATATTTGTGGTCTGATTAAGTCATATTTGCCACATGTGTGAACACTAACAGCACAGTTTAGTACAGTGGGTACAATGTAGTACAAAGACACTTTTATCATATATACATATTAATTCTTATCTGAGTATGTGCTAATGAATGTTAACAAGTGTGTCCAAGGATACAAAACATTGCATTTCATTGTAATCATAAGGCAAACTATAGTCCTCTTAAATGCATAAAAACAGACAATAATTGCATATTAAGCTATTATGTCTTTGAAACAATACTTGCACCCTTTCCTGTGTTTGCATGGCCTGCTGGTTAAAAGATAAGGCTTTTTTGTAGTGATCACATCTAAGATGACTTGCAGACGGGGTGCTTTAGAATACATAACCTGTAGCAGGGAGCTGACATACTCAACTTTCTTTAACATGAGCAACACCCCCAGTATATAATTTTTTTTTCCAGTGAAATGTTCTCTTTTCTTGATAAAAGATGCTATTTGAATATACTTATTGTTAATCATAATCCTGTATCAGTCACAGTTTGATTTTATCATCTGCCTATGTTCACTGGAAAAAAAAGCACAAGAGAAAAAACAGAAATCTATTATGTTGAAAGATAAAGCAGGCACCTGATTTTAATTAAGAGAGAAAAGGGCATGCAGATTGTTATCAAAATGCTTATAAATTATTGACGCATTTTGCACTGATTTAGAAGTTGAACATTATTTTATAATCTGCCAACCACACATCTGAGATACCGTGTGGTAGCATCAGAAAGATGTACCAGCTTAAGCACCCCAAAAGAACTGTGCATGGCTCCAGCAGTGACTGGGGTGAGCAATGTAAGCTGCCCTGAACGTGAATGGTCAAACAAAACTGGCATTCATATTACTGTCAGAGTTCTGGGGATGAAGTGAATGGGTTTCTGTCCCACTCCGCTGCTGGTTTAACAAACAAACCCAGCGTTCCAGGGACAAACCCTGGTTCTAGGAAAACACTGCTCAGTGCACTCTCCACACCCAGAGGAAGACAGAAAGTCTAAGACGCCCTTTGGACATCTTTTTGGGGCTTTTCATTGGTCATTTGTTTTGTGCCCATAGTAATCGCTTTACCAAACATTTCTATGAGCAACTTCATCTGAAAATCTGTTTCTGAGATTTATTATTACTATTACCATTATTATTAGTTTCAAGGTTACCCATGACTTTTTCTGTTAAAGCAGAAAGGGTTGAAATGCAGGCAGGACTCCGTCTTACCACTGGTGCCTCAAATACATGATCTTCCAGCATGCTCGCATCCCTCAGCAAGCAAATAGCTCATTTGACTACTGTAATATGCAACACAACTCACACTTCACAGCTAGTTTGGAAAAATAAAGCACACTCTAAACAGCCTTGTTTTCAGCAGCAGGTCTAGATGTTAGAGGGTCAGATTTTTGAGGGTCAGTCAAGACAGTGAACTGCATTGCCAGATAAAAACAGGGATACAGAGGCACCTGTGCCATTCTACAGACAGCACCCAGATACAATTCATATGAACACAGGCCTTGTACTAACAAGTTCCACATGGTTTTATCCCTAAGTATTTCACAAGGATTTGAAGCTCCTGGCATTTCACCATGCAAAATTTACTTTGTCTACCCTGCAGAGCTATGTTCAACAGCAACAGAAACAATTATACCCCTCTCAACAGCAGCATCACTGAGCCATCTCCTTGCTCTCACCTCCTCTGATTAGCAGATTGCAGGGAAGTTTTCCCAGGGAAGTAATGGAAAGATGCAGTAAGGAAATCTTACTCATGCTCATTTCCTCTTTTTCCTTATTTCTTTGCTTCCCCTTTCCTCATCCTTCCCCTCCCCGAGATCCTCGTTATCATTTTCCATTCTCTTCCATCTTGTTTACATTACTTTCTGGTTCATTTTTTATTCATTTGCTTCAGCTGCCTTTTTTTCTTCTTTTTAGGTTGGAACAGTATCAACTGACTTTTATATTCTTTTCTTTTACTCACACCTATATTTTCCTCTCATCCGACTATCTTTCCCTAACCTCTTTTTTTGCTCTCCCCCCTTCGCCCCTCCTTTGACAGCTGCTGTTCTTGCTTCGGTGCAGACACCACGGGCTTTCAGCCCCTGTGCTAACAGGCTGCGAGTTACATCACCTTGTCAACAAATGAAGGCAAACTTCAGAAAAACATCTGATCTGGGGAGCTTGGCTCTCAGGCTTTTCATTTGTAATGCTCACCTCTAGAATAGGGCTCACAGGTTTAACTTAAAGGCTCAACAATATTTTACAAAAGGTCTATCATTCCTATGTACTGGGTGCTTATGTGTGGGGAGGAGGCTGTGTGTGTGCTTCGGTAGATTACTAGAAATAACAAATAACCAGAAACATTCAGCACCTGCGCTCAGTCAGAAAGCTGTCTTCAACTTACTGTAAAGAGTCTCCTCTGGCAGCTATACAGCGTTGTTAAGGCCAGCTTCCCACTCCACAAAAACACCGTGCTGTTACTGCATTAGGTGAAAGGGGTTTCCTGATGGTCTCAGGATGCCACCCACGTAATTCCATCTTCTTTGTCTAGAAGCCTCTCTCAATTTGAAAGTGCTAGCTATCACAAATTTTGACATACAACCAATTTCCAGGCCCTTCACACAAGTAATGGAAAATTAAAAACAAACAAACAAACAAACAAACAAACCCACATTTTTATGCGATTGCTCTTCTTCTCCCCAGAGTGGGGGGATAATTGGTCCTACTGTATTCATGTTCCAGTTGTGGAGCTGGCAGATAATGATACCAGACACAGCAGCATAACTACAGCATGAGCATGCAAGGAGCGTACAGATCCAACGGGATTATTTTCACTCTTTTTATAAATACTCTGAGTCCCCAAGGAACCAACATCAATTGCTATTCTTTTCTTCAGACAGATGTTTAAATTGTAGCCACCTAGAACTGGGTATTCTGTGGGAAATGAAGGTTATAATTAAGCTACAAATTTTCCATGATTGCTACCAGAAATTTTACAAGCTATGTAACAAGTGGAAACTACCTCTTGGAGCACGGGAGATCTTATTCACACCTAACATAAGAAAATATGACAGATGATTCAAGAAGAGCACCTAACTTGTAATGTCTTTGAGAACCCTAAACTGGATTTAGAAACAAATCCAGGAACAGGTTAGATTTCTAGATAGAAGCGTGAGACATTACCGAAGTGTAGTATATAGAGTAAAAATAGCCCACATATGGGATGCTGGTGTATTCAGAAAGCATCCTCAGGAAGAATGCTATATGCTACACTACTTCAAATGAGTCATTTATGAATAGGATTTTAGGACAACACACTGGATGAGAACACTGCTGAAAGAAAGGTCATCTTGTTTGTACATCAGAGCAAGCATGGTGTAGCAACTGACCTGACTAATGAGGATGAGACAGTTTCACCAAAAATCACCAGTTTTGGACCTCTGAATCTCTACAGGTCAGGTTAACATAAATTTTAATTTTTGCATAGCTTTTGTATTTTTATGCTCACTGAATCATTAAGGAAAAAAGCTTTCAAGCAGAAAAAAAAAAAAGGAACAAACCAGCCAAGGCCACTGGATCTAACACAAGACTGCCAGGAAGAGCAAAAATCAGATAGGTGGCGGGAAGGACTCTGTACCACTCTCCAGTGGGCTGAGGTTTTCAGCTGAGCAGCCAGAAAGAAAAAAAAAAAAGGCAAGTTGACAAAGAAGAAAAGATGTGTCACTTGGACAAGCTCCTTCCTCTCTTTTTTGTGTCTGCTATTTGTCCCTGGTTTTGTGCAACCTCTTGAGTGCCTTTGTTTCCAAAAAGTGGAATGAAAAGAATAGATTACTGAATGGAAAGAGTGCATACAGATTGTAGTGGCACATAACCCATACAATAATCAATTTTCCAGCTCCTCGGAGTCTGACTGTATTCCCCTTCCCCAGCCTCTCACCTCTATAGAGTTTTCATATGAAGACAATTCTTTGTTTCCGACCTCCAGAGACATTAAACTCTTCACTAAGTAAACTCTATTTCTGTATTTTACTTTCCTTGCCACAAACAAAAGATGATTCACATCTTTAAAAGGAATTTGGGACAGTGTCTATGAAAAACACAGAAGGACTCTTGCTGAAATGGTATGCTAACTTGGATAAATACTGAACACAATCCTGCCATGTAACCTGGCTCAAAATCAACAGTGCTCAAGCTTAAATTAATTCAGACTACAGATCCGTTTATGTGGGCATCAGTTAGAATAAGGGCAACCTCTAGCTTTATAGTCTGTGCTAATACCGAAGAGAATATCACTTTTGGAAGCAAATGCTCTCCATGCATCATCCTATCCAGTCCCAACACAAAAGGGTAAAACAAATGAACAGATTTGAATTCTGTTGCTGTGACATACCAGTTTTAAATGCTGAAGGTTAGCCTTTAATTATAAATGCCTAATGCTGATACAGATCACATAGATGGCCATCAGCAATAGGGAAATAATATTTCTCATAGAAAATATGCCTATGGAATTAGGGGTTGATGTGGATCCACAGTGCAGGGCAGTCTCAAGAACACGAACAACATCTTTGATGGAAAAGTTCAGTAATTTGGCAATTAAAATGGTAGCCAGCAAAGATGAATTCATCTGCATAATACCTAATAAATACAGGAAGTGAACGTGACATTTCAGAAACAGACCCAGGCTTAGATATAGCTTTATTCTTCAATAGTTGTCTTTAAAGGGATAGATTATTCCTACTGATTCCTACTTAACATCAGCTGTTCAGATGTGGTCCTTCATATAATAAACACAGATGAAGTCCTTGCTCTGCTAAAATCAACATCAACCCCACCCTTGATCCCCCCGTGATTTATGAAGTCTTAGTGATACTATTGGTTATGAATGAACCAACTGACTGAGGTGATGAAATATATGAGCTTTATGGCACGGTACAACTCTATTAGTCATGCCTTTCACAAGTGTTCAAATCTGTATGTATGGGGTACCATCTGGTACCACACTGCACTGACTACACAGATTTTTCTGTAGACAAGAACTGTATTTTTAACTATTATAGCATATATGCAACAGAAATATCATTCTTAAAACCAAAGGCAATTTGATAGTCTGGTAAATAGTGATTTGACATTTGTGTACTGTGATGAGCCTTCTTCTGTTTCTATAAAACTTTATAAACAATATTAAGAGTAATATCAAGAGTGAATTGGTAATGGGATTGCATAGCTCTGGGGCTCATTTCCCTTATACTTTCCATTTCTAAACAGTTTTTTTTTTTTTTTTTTTCATTAGGAATATTTTTAATATTGAAAAAATGTTTCTGTGAAAGAATGGTATGAGTGCTAGCAAGCCATTAACATCAATTCAATAAATGTTCTTTTTTTAAAAAAAATGTAGACAAAGTTCTAACTGCAGAGAAGGGATACAAAGGTGGGAGAAGGAAAAAGGGTGAAGAGAACTAATTACTGTAAACTAACAAAGCAGCAGACAGTGCTGCACAGAGTACTTCTGCCTGGGCTAATGCACTTAATCAGGCCAGCCCTTCAAACAATTTCTTCATACAGCCTTAAAGATAGTCACCCTAAACTGGTTTTAAAGTATGTACACTCCAGAGTATTTTGATATATGTCCATATTACTGTTGAGAATGATTGCTATTATTAGAGCCACAGATTTTATGACTTATCTTTCCTTTTCACCTTGTAGATGTTGCAGCAGGCTGATGTTGACAGTTGAGCAACTTGTTACAGCTAGTTATAATATGTGGCAGAAACTTTTGAAAAAATGATGTTTCATTTAAAGTAGGGAATCTTCTTACCATGAAAGACCTTACCATTTTAGTTGAATTTTTCCACTTTACGTAGCTACTTTTCCTAATCATGTGCTTAGGGAAAATAGTAGGAAAAACCTGGACAGACTGTTTACAGGTGAAATTAGCATTTAAGCTCAAATCATTAGGAGCTGCACCAGGCACTGTAGGGAATGTTCACAGAGAACAAGAACTCATCAACAACAATGTAGTAACAGAAGGACCCAACTTGTCCTATCTGATTTCATTCTGTCAAGGGTAATGAATTTCTTCTGTAAGTTTTGTTGTGCAAGGTTAGGCTCCAGCACAGCCACTCTTGAGTTCAGAAAAATTATCACCGAGCATGCACAGCTGCTGTCAAAATGTACAAGAAAAGATGAGAATAAATGTTTACTTCAGTAGAAAACAATAGCTGTGGACTTTGACTTTTCTGAAACTCTGCTGGTAGAGGTCCTACCCTTTTGCCAAGGGGACCTTTATCATGTTCTCTAAAAGCCACCATGTCAAAGTTGTAACTCCGCTAATAAATGAGGCCAGCATTCTCAAGGTAGTTTATGAAGAACAATTTCTCCCCAGAATTTCCATCCTCATCCCCCAAACCCTGTCGTATTATGATGGGTAATGCATCAGAATTAATTATTATGAAAGCTGGTGAAGATAAAATGATGGCTAAAACATCAAAAAGAATTAGACTGAAAGGTGGTGAAAAGCCCAACAGTCGTGAGCCTTCCCTGTGACCGAGCTGAAGAACACTTGGATAAATGGAGACTGACACAAGCAAACAATTTCTTTACAAAGGACTTTCAAAAATGCCTTCTATAATATTCCAAGCTGAAAATAAAGATGTGCAAGATGACTGCACACAATTAATTTCAGCAAACGCTACTGTGTCCAAAAATTTCAAACAGAAGACTTCTTCAAATCTATCAGTAAGTATATATTTCTAAGAAAGCAACAGGTACTTGAAGTGCCTTTTAGTTATGGCACAGAAGAGACTTCCTAAATACACAGGACCACTTGTCAAATGCTTCACTTTCATGAAAAACGTTACTGGTTAGGCACTTTCAGTATGTGGAACGTCACCTGGAAGAAACGTCATCAGAGTTGGCACTGATGTAGTGTTGGAAAAAATGTACGTATGGCTTGGCAGCACTTGCAAGTGTTTGGTTTGTGATCTCAAAACTCAAAGGAGGGCAGTCCAAACAAACACAGTAAGATTCACCAGTCTCTTTGCTCAGCTCTGCACATACACATCATCATGCCATTCTTCTCACAACATCATAAAAAGTGCAGTATCTAGCAGGAGTTGATGCTCCTCTTATCAGTAGGAATACTCATACCTCTCCTTTAACACAAGCAATTTAGGAAACAAATAAATAGCAATGTCATCAGCCCCACTCCACAAAGTGGCAATTTATCAAGGTCAATAGTAGTGGACCAATCTTGATCTGCTGCAGATCTGCTGAAGGATAAGCTCTGTTGTCATCTACTGATGAACAACAAGGTCAAGAGGCTTGCCATGCCTTGCTATGGAAAACAAAATAATAAAGAAATATTTTGCACCAACACAGCAAGAGAAGCAAACATTACATCTTTCAACTCCAAATACTGCATAAATTGTACTAAGCACCTGTTGGAAAAATGTACCCCTTACCATTTAAACATACAGTTGAGAGAAATAATGTTCTACTTGACATACCAGATAGGGATGGAAAGTTCTAATTTCTTCTAAGAAACTACTTCTATGAGTACAGATTCTACTATGCAAGTGTGGTATACTTGAGAAATGAGAAAGTATTTTGATTTTATTTTATTTTTACAAACACGGAAGTCCAAAAAACATACTGAGATTTTCTGAACATGCATTTTTACCAAAAATATTTCATCACAAATAAAACTTTTTATAGAGTTGTAAAGAATCATTCAAATGTTTCTGTCATTTTGCAGAAAGATTTGTCGAAGTCGGAACTTTCATTTTGTGGAGTCTGTTTTGATCAAATTTCCTCGTGACCAGGAGGGCATTACTCTGGGAAGGGTACCCTATCACAGAAAACATCTCACCCCCAAAACTAGCCAGGGATCTTGGAAGCACAAGTTATAATCTCTACACTGTTTCAACCTAATAGGGATTCAAATGACTAAAGGACTCAAGGAAGGAAAGATGTTCACTTTACTCACCATTCCATGATTTAGCCATGCTGGTATAAAATTATCAAGCAGCTTTGGGTAAACCAGTTCCCTGTCATAGATGTAGATGCTCCAAAACATCGTCACAACAAACTAGGAAAAAAAAAAGACATAATTATATAAATGTTTCTGAGCAATTAGCTACATATTCTAGATTGCAAAGTGGGGCATTTAGCAAATGATCTATGGACAGATATAGATAATATTATTTTTCAACCTAATCTTGCTTTAATCAATAATGTGAACCTGGATTATTCTTTGCATTCAGTATTCCTTTTTTTTTTTTTTTTTTACTTTCAGCCTGGAAAAAAAATCTCTTTTTTTGACTTATGTGCCCGTGGCCAAATTACAACTGAGTACTGTACTTTAGAAGCAGATGTGGTGCATAAATAATGTTCCACCACTAATGGGACTGAAAACAAATGGAAAATCAGGCAAAATATCACTTGGAATTTATAAAACATATAAGTATGAAGCATTCATCCCTGAACGGAAGCCTTTAAACTCATCTTAGCACTTTTTAATGTCAGCCATCAAAATAGCATTATTAAAAAAAACATTAACACTTCAAGCAGCCTGCACACAACTCACAGACTGGGATGCACAGAGAAGAGTTCCAGTATTCCCCTCCCTTATCAGTACAAAATTTGCCCTAGCTCTTGTCAGAGACTATTTACTAGGAGCCCAAAGAAAGACCATTATTTTCTCTAAACTGAGGGCAGGACAGATGGCTCAGATAAAGTTTGTGCTAGGCTCAACATTTGCCAAATTGTCACTAATTCATTAAAGATAATCTGATGTCTGAAAAGCAAAGACAATATAAAACCACAGAAAATTACAGAAATAATAGTCTTAGCTTACCTTAGCTGGGCAAAGAACAGAGTCTGTAGTTTTCTAATTAAAACATGTTTTTGTTTTTGTTTTTTTTTTACCTTGAATTTGAGCTCTTGGTTTTGTAATAATAAAAAGCTTATTGCTTACAGAAGTAAAAAATGATACCTAGGCCAGGAGCTTTTCAATGACAATTTTGAGGGGATCTCTACACTGTAGCAACATGTCCAAGTGTCAAGTCTGAGAGACGACAGATACGACTTTCGCTGAAATCAGCAGGGAAGTACTCATTTACATCTGAACCGATTTGGCCCATGAGCTTACTTAGACAGATCAGGACTAATCTTGGAGGAGAAGATGAGAGAAAGTGCAAGAAACGTGGGGTGAGCTCAGCGAGGTCAGCAAATTACGAGTATGTGTGATAGCGTAGGTATAAGTTGTTTCATATGCTTCTGAGTCTGTAAAGCTAGAACCGAGGTTACAGTTTATTGACGGCACCTTGTTCTAGCCTCAGGAACGCACGCCTGGGTCAGACAGCTATGTGAATGATCCGAAGCAGTACGCTGTTCCCCCAGCGTGCATACAGTACATAGTTTCTTGGTTTCCCGCACACTCACCCATCTGTTACGACAGCTATCGGTGCCTGCTCGGAATAAGCTCGGAGACCATTTGACTAGTACACAGAGGCCAGGAAAAAAAATAGGGTATGATGGACAGCCCGAAAAATATTGCAAGTGTAAAGCACCCCACAGCAAGTCTCTCTTCTGGCATTGGCACAGCCCAGCTCTTTACACACCTGCTGAAACATGAGTGCCAAGACAGCAATAGCTGAACAGCGGGAAAATGGAAGCAAAGTATCCTCTTCTCTACAGGCTTCCTAGAAGTCATGCATTATTGCAGTGGGTCCCTGAGAACCTGCTAAGACCAACTGGGACATAAAACCTCACGGAGATTCAGGCACATAAAGAACAAGACGAGATAATGCTTTTTTCCAAAGTCTTACAGCAAGGACGATCACCCAGAACGATGTCAAACCTCACTGCACTGAACACAGCATAGCTGGCATGTTTCGATCTGCGATTTCTGTGTGGAGCAGCATAAAATAATCGACTTTGCCATGGAGGTAAAGATAGGAAAAGAGAGGATGTGCCATCTGTCCCTTTACCAAAGTCAGCCAATGGATGGAACGAGATCAACCTGGCTGGTTGCAGCCATCTGGAGGTACAGACGGCAAACGCTGCTTAGCGAAGCACTATCGCAAGGTAGACATAAGGTAAAGGAAGTGCGCAAAACCATCAGTGTTACAGAACCAACCTGTCCCAGAGGATGACCAGGCACGAGACAACACAGCGCCCTGGGGAAGATCCCTCCCAGTGTCTGGATGGCTCACCTTGCCTTTCTTTACAATTTGTTCATTTGGGTAAAATGAATCCTAAAAACAAGCTGTTGAACTGTGAACTAAAATGAACTATAAAAATGAACAATTTGGATAAAAAAGTTATTAATGAGGACTTCCTATTTAGATCCTTTGGCTGCTTCTGAATTTGTTCTTTGATTAATAAGCAGCTCTTGGTCTGGTACTTCAGAACCACCTCTGCTACTGGTAAAACATTATCTGAGCTGGGCTCTGCCAAGGTCACACACAGCCATGCCCTACAAGGCCATTGCAAGGAGCTGCTTCTTTACGCTGCCTATGTAAGGCTCAGAATTGCATCTCTTATGCTTATAATCCCACCTTCCCTGTGGCACAGTTCATTACTGTTAGGGCCAGAGTCATGGTACTGCCCTCAAACGCCAAGCTGAACAGGCTGCTCGGAGGCAGCAGACAATGATTATTTCAGGGAGTCCAGTACTTTTATTTTCTTTTGTTCCCAAGCCAAAATGGCACAAATGTCACTCTTCCACCTCCTCTTCACACAAACTCAAGGTCTGGAATTCAAGGAACAAAACTGACACCAGGAATTGCTTTTACACTTCTTTGCACAGAAGTATCCTAAGACTGCCAACCTTCTGAAGACACTGATGATTTGGTTAAACAACATAAGGTTAAGCACCATAAAAGAACAGAAGAGTCCCTCTTTTGCTACTTTTCCTACCTAGGATCATTACAGACCAAAGGGAACCTCGTATTTGCAAGCAAACCTTAGAAATCGTTTGAAAATATGGAGTAGCTACTGTCACAGACATCTAGAGTATCACTAAATAAATACACAGCTGAGGAAAAAAAAAAAAAGTCTGAAAACAAAACTCTTCTTTTCCCCATTTAAGGAGATTCTCCTTAAGCTTTTGTCTTCTGTCTCTGAAGCTTCAGAGAAGGACATGAGAACATGTGGCACTGCCGAAGGAGCAATTTTAGAGGACAAGCTGGGAAATGGTTGGTGAGTCAAAAAGGAAAACAAATAGCTTTATCAAAATACTGTGAATGGAAGCAAAAAGGAACTAAGAGGGGGAAGCCAATGAAATGAATTGCATAATTTGCTGTTTTAGATGAGCCCAACCAAGAAATGTTATGCAAAACAAGAATGAACCCAGTGGATCTTTATTTTCCTGCACTATGTATTTTTGGTTTTGGCTGGGCTGCACAGTTAGGTTCACTCATTTCCTGGATGGCTTCACGACAAAGTAAAAAAATAAAATAAAAAACTCTGACCTTGACAAAATTACATCTAAGTACACGTTGTGCAGTTAAAGGTAAGTTTTCTGGCTGTCTCCCAAGACAGCTGTGGTTAAGTGCAAGTATAAATATATCACTTGGGAGCATCGCTGAGGGTTAAAGGCATTACATATAGAAGTGAATTGTTATTAAAAGCAGACTGCCATAAGTGCAAACTGGCATGGTACTACTGGCTCTATGTGGGATCTAGCGCTAGCATAAAATCACACCAATTGAATTTGAAAAGGGCCAATGAAAGAAATCACAAAGAGTGTGAACTGAAAACCAGGGAGGGCTCTCCTTGGAAAAGAGAGTTCAGCAGTCAGCTGCACTGCTTGCTCATGCTTCCCTCACCAGTTGCTATTTCACCACCAATGAGGGCATGGTCTGGAATAGAGAGATTTCAGCATGGCAGAATCAATGATGGAAATAAAACTGTTTTGTAGCCCAGTAAAATAACAAGGCAAGTAAGGGACTGCAGCAAATGCCTACACATCTTTCCTTGGGATAAGATCCTTAATCAGCATTATTAATTGTTAACAGAAGAAGGGTGATCAGCTTTCCTTTTGACTGCACTAGCACCTTCTTAAAATACCACTAAGAAACAGGAGATAGAGAAGCATGCCTGGATTTCTGTCTTTAGCATCACAGCTTTTTAAAAGCATAAAAGTATAATTTATGCAAATGAGATCATGCTTGCCAGTTTAGACTCAGGCCCAAACTGAGCTATTAGAACTACATAATAATGTACAGTCTGTGATTTTCTAGACAGCAATTGCTCTTCTAATCTGTAACAATATCAATTTTCTTTCTTCATTCTATTTCTACTAGACATAGTCTTAGACACCTAGAAATGCCCGTTCTATCTCTTTCTCTTCTTGTACAGTACAAATGAATTACAATAACCATCAATAAAGGTCTCATCTACACAAAACACTAAGTAGCAACAGAAACCTGGAAACTCCATGATCTGCGTCAGACAAATAGAAAAGAGTAGGGATAGTTTAAAATATTGGTCTAGGCTTTGACTTTTATGCTTGCCTTACATTTCTTTAGTAGTGTAAACTACTCCCAACACAAATCTCTTTCAGGATGATACAGGGGTGGTAAGCACACGCAGTATAGACAAGAATTGGTAGCAAACTTCTAAAATGCCTATCACAAACCTTTTTTTTCAGTGGATGCGTCCTGATGTCTTAGGCATTTGAATAGTATCCCAGCCTTACAGGAACCTTAAAAAGGGCCAGGAAGTGTTGCCCAGAGACTTCATATGGAATAACACTTTACTGCACAGAAAACTGGTCTGTTATTTCTGATTTCATTCTCTTAAAAGCTACACTAAAAAGAAGAACAATAGGTAAACAGTAGTCATTAGGTCCTTCAAAGAGGTTCATGTTTATTGCTTGATGCTCCTAAACCTAATAGCAGGTTGGCAACTCTCAGTTTTATCAGAGCCCCTGGAGATATGCAATGCATAGCACAACACTGGAGAAATTTGATTTGCTGCAAAGATTTTGCAAGATTTGATTTGTTGCAAAGCCACCCAAGAAGTTTGTTTGCCCTTGGGCTGGTTCTTTCCCTTCCTTTGGAAGGTGGGAGGAGGTTGGTGGTCAGACTTCCCAGGTGGTTTACATGTTACACTTTTTAAGGAAGTACTAAAAATGAAATGCTGTAGTTTGTTACGTGTTTTTTCACACATCATTGTTTGACTTGGGAGTGGAAACCCCTTTTCTCATCTATATTTCAGAGCAAGTTGTCTCAAGGGCTTCAGTAAGCAGGAAATAAAGAAAAAAATGTGTTGAATAGCTCTTGAAAAACTACAGTTAGTGGGCTTTAAAATGTTCCCCTAGTATTTGCATTATTCCCTAAATATGCCCTGGGTAAAACACTGAGCAATAAAAATAATTTAGATGTTAAGGTAACTGACAAGTATTTAAGCATGGCCACTGTTCTGTTACATCAGAAACCCAACAAGGATTTTATTCACATCTGTTCAATTTTTCTGTGTGGATATTCCCTCGTGCCGCTACTGGAAAGCGCTGAGAAGCTCCATGGAGAGCTACGTGGGTGAGACTCAAAAAAAAATCTGCATTTGAACTTACATTGTTCTTTTTTTACTTTTTGGAGTGAGAAAGCTGTTAAGAGAATATGGGAAATAAGAGAACTTTAACTTTTTTCCTGCAGACACTCTGTTTTTAATAACTTCCTCCTAACAAGCACCCCTGGCATATCAGAATTTCACTGGGTATTTTCTTGAACATAAATAGGTCTTTAAAGAACACAACCAGCATTAGACATTTGGTACTTTCAGGCAAACCCTTCCTTCTCATAACCACGTTAAAGAAAAGTGGTGCCAGCCTGTGGCAGGTCTGCTGTCCCACAGGCACTGGCTAGTGCTTGGGCACATGGCGGCTGCAGTGCGGTGATGGCTGTCAGAGAGGGTCAGGTTTTGGGAAGGAGCTGCCTTGGTGTGGGTTAGACATGTAAGCCTGAGGCAGGGCAATGAGGCCAGTGTTACCCTCTGAAGTTCTGCTGTTTGTCTCCCAGTAGCCAGGAGAAGAAGCAATAATAAAAACAACCTTTTTGAGCTTTCTTCATTAGAAGTAAATTGAAAGAATTCGTGGTAAACAATTGTTCCACCTCCCCACTGAAACATTACCTTTAGGAGTTAAGTGCATCTGTTCAAGGAGCATGGCCATTCCTTATTATTTTCTGGATTTTTTTGTGTGTAAGAAGTAGTTTATGCATGAAATCACCGAGAAACAAGCTAGCTCCAGGTATGCAAAATGTCCCTTGGGAACTGTTTAATTTTGCAACAGTATGTCTAGAGCAGATGTCTAGATGACTAGCAGGGATTCCTTGCTTACTAGTGGCAAGCAAAACATTGCATGAAAGAAACCCACAAAACATGCAGCTGAAAACTGCAGAATTGCCAAACCAAAAAGAAGCTAAGATGTTGAAAGTTCCAAGGTCAGAAACACTGCAAGGGTGGAAAAGTACACCGACATCAGTACAGCACTAAAACAGAGGCAGGAGAGAATCCTTGTAGATGGTTTTGATGCTTACACTTGTATATTGAAAAAGGCATTTAAACTCTTTAAATAAAGATAAATAATGTTATATTGTTCTATTTCTCTTCACTTCTAGTATCAACACGGCAGGAAAATGAGCTGCTGCCGATCACAATCACAACTACTTCATAATTCCCAAACTCCCTTAAAATATAAATGTAACATATATATCTCTGCACACATAAAATATCTATTTGTAAGCCTACTTATTCAGAGATCTTTTTTTTTTTAAATCTATTAGTTGATACCAATTCCTCTATCATGGCTGGAGAACTGCAGATTGCTACCCCAACATTAACTGTGGCATTTCCCAAGAGGTAGGCCAGCAAGTACAGTAAGTGAAGGCTACCAAGTGGGTATTTATGAAGGAAACACCTTCACCTTTGCTTTGCATTTTCTAACTTTGCAAAAGCATTCTTTATTTCTTCATATATTGTGAAATCTCACATTACTGAGAATCACATCTAATGAAGCATCTCTGAATAAATCAAATTATAAATGATATACTGATCAATTGGGTTAAGTGCTGTTAATTGAAAATGAGTGTTCAGCTTTATTGAAACAGTACAAACTTTGAGAAAGTTTTCTAGTAGTTATACAATGAAAAAAGTGAACGTATTTTAAACTACTCTACATCAAAATTAAAATTCAGAAATAAAGATTCATCCCAAATTATAGTAAAAGCAGTACTTTAATGAAAGGTTCTCCTTTCTTTTAATGTACCCTAACCTTAGGGTACATTAAACTAATCTGACTCAGATTAGTTTAGAACTAATCTGAGACAGACACACTTCCACATAAAAACATGAAATTCTATATTTTCAGACATTTTCAGTGTGTAGTATGAAACACCTGAAGACACTGAGCACCTTTTGCCACTGAAAGGGAAGTGCAGTGTCCCAGTGGAACAGAATCCAATCCAAAGAATAGTTTTCCTTTGAAAAAGACATCTAAAAACCATATTATTCCATACCTTCTGTGCGCCTTTTTTTACATGACTGACTAACTCCTTTTTTCCTACCCCATTTCTTCTGTCATTTCCAAATCCCCCATGGGATTAACAAGGATCAACCTGGATTTTAGTTTCCCTTCTTCTCCATGACAGAACAGCATACAGCCTGAGAGCTCCAGTCAGGTCAGTATGGTGTGAAACATGTCAGTCAGCACTTCCTTTACAACTGATGGTGACACGAGGTGCAGAAGAAGCCCAAACTGATTCTTAAGAACCCACTGGTAGAATTCACATTTGAGATCACTTGTACAATTTATTTCCTATAGTACATTTTTTCAATGAACCAGAAATAATTCCAGCAACATCTGTGTTCTCTTACACCTGTGATAAATACAGAGTAGTAAAATCACCTCTACCCTGTTTCCCTTTCTCTGCGGTCTCATGTGAAGAGATGTAAAAGCCTTCCAGGCAAATGACAACCAGCAAACACCACCACTCACCCAGCCTGTGAAGATGAGCAGATTATCACCACACTTACCACTCCGATGGGGAAAGCCAGAACAGCCATCATCCAGTCGCGGAGGGAAATGAGTTTTTTCAGCTGCCTTTCTTGTTCTTGACTGTCATTTCCCTTAGTGAGAAGACTGGAAAGGTCGGTCAACACACAGATCCCGAAGAAGACTGCCTGGATAACCTGCATAGAAATGGGAACACAACTTCAGCAATGGAAACACAAGACTGGCAGAGAGCAGAGGCAGATGCAGGCAAAGGTGTGGAACAGCCTCAGAACAGTGTCAGGGAGTGGGGAAGTTACATCAGTTACTTCATGATGAGTAGAATTTGTTCACATAAAACATAAAGGCCCCTTGTGCTTCCAGGCTGGAAGTTATCTGGGTAAGTAGTGTATTCACCTAAACCAGTTTTCCAATTGTTTATCCAAAAGGTTCACATTCTGAGCGTACTCAAATAAACACTCTGACCAGGATGCCAGTGCAGGGAAAATACACTAAGTAGGTAGTCAGTAAAATCAAAAGAAACCTGGTTTTGCTGTTGGTAGTTTTCATGTCCATAACCTCAGCTGGAAGACCCTGCTTGTTCTTCATGTTTCTGGGGGAAGCTGTGCAAATGGAAGGACCGTTTTGCTGGTGGCAAGCCCACCTGTGCCTCAGCCAGGTACCACCTGCCTGGGGGCTGAACTACAACGATCACCCTTGCTTCGCCCCATAAAGCTAGGCCCCAAAGCCTTCATCTCAGAGGTGGAAAAAGCAAGTAAAGCCGCCTGTTAAAACAAAGGAATAAAAAAAAAGATGAGTGGTTCTTCCTCCTGTGCCAGGAGCCAAACCTGGAGACCACCTGCCCGGGAGCGAAGAACGTGCCTGAGGCCTCCTGCGAGACTCGGCACACGCCACAGGCGCCGGCAGATCCGTCACTGCAGCTCGGGTCACCAGCGACACAACGAGCAAGCTGCAGGAGTCAGCCAAGCTCTCACTTCATGATGGCAGACTGCCATTTGCCTGTCCTCTTTTTTGTGTGTTTATGTGTGCAACACTGAGATTATCTCTCGTATTAAATCGGTAGTTTAATCACCTGAACTCACCGATTTGGTTCAAACTTGACTTGGTCTTAGCTTGATACTGTGTTTTTCTTCCTTAATTAGCTCAGTAAAATTGTAGTAAGTTAGCTCAGGAATGCTCTTGCCTGAGGACGTATCAACTTGCTCATCCTTTTTAGTACAGTTCAGAAAAAGTGCACAGAGTTTGTTTACTCCCAGAGCTTGAAGCCCGGGTCACAAACCCACATGCATCGGGTAATCTCAGGTAAGAAATTAACAAAACACGGGCTTGGTTCCCAACCTGCACAGTGATTCATCAAAAACCATACACATACACTTAAAATACATACTAGATGTTTTTTTCAAAACAAGCCTGTAGTGCTAGTGTATACGTCTAATTGTAAATCTAAGTGTTTGCCTGACTGGGAGCCTCATACTAAAAAGCAGGCCGTCTGTGAGAAATATGAACAGCACATCCCCAGATTTTGCAAGATACAATTTATTAAGTGCATATATCTTTGCAGAATTTGAACTATAATAGAAGTACTGTAAGAAAACACCTCAGGATAGGGAACACTAATTCGGAATAGGGGAGGAAAGAAGGAGGGAGGAAGGAAGGAAATACCGAACAGATGTTGACTACTAGAAAGAAATCCAGAGAAGCGAAATGGTTGGATGGCTTAAAGTACATTCCCTTCCTCAACAATCCTCATATAACCCAAATACTTATAAATTCTGGCTGTAAAGCTGTGAACGACAGACGTTCAAATGGCCCCTGAATATCCTGTCATCAACATAATGAAGGAGCTGCTTGCAATTCGGCTGCCATTGCCCTCCCCTCTCCCTGCTGTAGCTCCATATAATTTGCTTGACAAATAGCACAGAGCATAGACCAGCAACATTACAAAACATTCCCTGAAGCCATGAAATGTGACAGACTACTAATGTTGGACCTCAGTATTCAGCTAGAAAAAGGTATAACTTCAAATGACTTTGGAAAAGTTAATGATTTCTGCGTAATTCCTGAAAAACATTTTAAATCAAAGTAGGGGCTCCTTGGAGCTACATAATTGCACAAAGTCCTTATGCACTTTTTCATGTTATTTATTTGAAAGAAGCACTTAGTTGAAAAAAAATTCTTCCCATCCTCAGCCCTGTTTTCCACCAGACAGATGGCCTATTTGGAGAGAAGGAATAGAAGCACTAATTATGTATTTGCTTGACTTAAGTGGAGATATGATACCATCTACACTATTCGCTCAAGAGTGTGAATGCCAAAGAAGGAAAAAGATTCAAGACAGGACTGAAAAAAAAAAAAAAAGTATACCTAACAGTAATGAGATCAATCTGGGTGTAAAGAAGTTTAGGCTGAGTACCAGGAAATATTTCCTAACAGGGAGTTCTACCAGACCATGAAATAGTTTCTCAGAGGAAATGGTGGAAGCCTCATTGCTTGAGTCATTCAAACTGATATTGGACAAAACATTCAATAATGTACTGCAGGGAACAATATTACGCTGGCAGGGCTTGAACAAGTGACTAATAGATTGTTTGCAGCTCTAACTATGATTCCCTGAAATGGTCTCTCTCCAAAGTAACACAGACTCAAACAATCACACACCCACTTTCCAAGGGAATTGGAATTGTACATCCACTAATCAATCATAAACCGAACAGCTTCTCTCCCCATTATCCTCTTACGAACACACCGTTTCAAGGGAAAATACAATGATATCATAGGGAATAACTGAAAATTCCTAAAGGGAAAGACAGTACCCAAAGTCATCAGCAAGGAGCTATGAAAGAAACCGTTCTACAAAAAAGATTAACAAATAAAAATATATATAGGAAAGAGAAAATTACATATTTATTGAGAATTGTTGAACATTCAGAGACAGTGAAAAAATCCTAGTGTTCAGGGAGCAACGTTTCCAGCCTATTCACACAAATAGCATGTGTATAAGCATCACCATATTTTCTTTCCCTTCTAGAATGTGCAAGAAAATTCATCTGACAACTATCAACATTCAGGATTAGACTGAGGATGGCCAAAGCTGCCTGAGTTTCAGCAGCATAAACTGGACAGCCACAGTCAGTAACAATTTATATCTTTTGTGGGTCTGGCATAAGGAAAGTATAGGATGCTCACAGAAGGCTCAGGGGAGACTTATTGCTCTCTCTACAGCTACCTGAAAGGAAGGTGTGGGGAGCTGGGGCTCAGCCTCTTCTCACAGGTAACTAGTGATAGGACCAGAGGGAATGGCCTCAAGTTGTGCCAGGGGAGGTTTAGGCTGGAAATGAGGAGACATTTCATCTCAGAAAGAGCAGTCAGGCATTGGAACACGTTGCCCAGGGAAGTGGTGGCATCACCATCCCTGGGGCTGTTTAAGGAAAGGTTGGACCTGGTGCTTAGGGACATGGTTTAGTGGGTGATACTGGTGGTAGGGGGATGGTCTTGGAGGTCTTTTCCAACCTTAATGATCCTATAATTCTGTGCAGCTAATGGCAGTTTATTTTATGAAACAAATTTCCAAAGTCCATACTCCTCAGCGTGAATGTTGCATAACAGATGTAAAAAGTTCACAGTGAGGGGGAAGAAACTCCTTTTTAGCCATATGCTCCAAAGCACCCTGACCGTACCTCAGATTTAGGATCACATTTTCAAAACAAGGACCTTCTTTTGAGAATCTGCAGGTGGTGAATCTATACAAGAAACAGCCTCAAATGTTAAGCAAGTAAGTTTTTTTTTTTTTTTTTTTTTTTTTTTTTTTCTTGGAAATGTAAGTAATAAGAGTGCTTCAGAGCAAATATACTCCAATTTTTGCCTCTAACTAGAGTTTGAAGGAAAACAATGATTAAAAAATGACAAATGCAACATGACAGAAAACAGCCCCACCTTCCTTACACCCTGTAACAGTGATAAAGAGGCAGAAACTTGTAAGCAGAGTATGGAAAAACAAGCAAATCATTGACATGGGTATAAAATACTAACTTCCTGCTGACCCCATTTTTTCCACTGAAGCCCAGAGGGGCAAATGCTACTGTGCTTGATACCACAGTACCTTTAAGCTTCGTTATGTAATGGCAAGTAATGCAAACAGCCATCTACAGGTATTTTAGTAACACAAAACTCTGAGGAGAGACAAAACTTGTTAAAATGCTGCAGGAGAAAACAGCTATGAATAGAAGATGAAACCAAGCAACCAAGAAAGCTTCTCAAACAGTGAGATCTGTTCAGACTATGTATCAGAAAAAATTTTATTTTATTTTTTATTGCACCTTATGAACGATTAGGATCAAGTAAGCTAATTGTATATGTCTGTCTCCTACAAGATAATAACGGTTTGCTTCAGTACAGCTGTCTTCCACAAGATGCTTGCTGAAAGATAGCAGCCAACAACCCCCCCACATTCCCCCTGACTTCCTAGAGGCAGCCTTTTGGGTTGAACGACCGAAAATATATTTCCTCATAAACCTTTCTTCAGTCCAAGCAGCCCCTCTTCTGTCCCATACCATAGAGCCCCACAGTGCAGATACATAAATCTCTGCACAACAGGGGTCAGCAAAAATTCTGTTACCGTTCTTAACAAGGCAGAAAACTCCTACTAAATTCACTGAATCTAGGATTTAATTGCCCGTGGATTGTTCTTCTTTCAGGCTACCTCACAATCAGAGGCATTCCTTAGTCCTCAGAGCAGGAGAACTGGAAAAGGCTGTGGAACTACCACCACAGCCTTATTCACAGGTATGTTTTGCTCTATATTCTTTGACAATGGAGAATTCACTGTCCTCCAACATGCCATTTTTAAAGATTGCCTGCACTTACGAGGTGTTTCATGCACCCCTCCATGAAGTAAGGCATATGAGTAGGCTGGCAAATAGGCAGGGCTGCCAGAATAAAACATGCAAGTAACACTCAAAAAATTAGCAAGAAATAAAAAAGGATGGAAAATTAAGTAACGTTCAATTTTTCCAAACTGTGTTATACAGAACACAGTCTGACTTCCTTTTTGAAGAAACAGAATATGATTTACAGCTCCAGAGTATGTTACCACTCCTCGTCACCTTGTGCCACTTTTGCTTTCCTTCCTCCAGCCTCTATATTATTATTTGACATGAAAATGTGTTATATGATTCAGCAATGAGGATCACTGTGTTTTAAGAAACTGAAGTAATTTAAGTCAGATTTTTCTCTCTTTGCCCTGACTGGACTCTGTTTTGGGACCATGCTTAGTTTCAGTTGCAGTGTATTAGACCATACCCGGGCACCTGTGGATATCCTGCATCCTGTAACACATGTAGACAGACATCTTGCAGCCTGTAAAAGCAGCTCAATGATCGCAAGTTGCAACACAATGAGCTAGTCCAGGTAAGGCAATAGCAATAAGGTGTTTTTGATAGAAAATGTTCTATGCTTGCAGAACAAAGCCATGGGCTGTAGCTGTTTATTAATCTGTTACTACTCTTGACTGCATGAAGCTACTGATTCTCTTGTCCACTGCCACTCCACTGGTGCTCACAGGCACATGGCTTTTACTCTTGACACTCCTCCTCTCCTCTCTGTGCCTTTGTTAGTTTGAACAGCAAGCAGAAGCTGGACGATATGTAATCAAGTGTTAAATCTTTGTATCAGAGAAGCCACTGACATTAGATAAGAAAAATCACAAGGACAACTCTTTGTGCTTACAGACAAAGACAAAGACAGAAATAAAGACATAAAAGCAAGAAGCAACAGCTTTTGAGGTATTAAAATACACACCAGTGTAGTATGTCTAATTACTAAGTTTACAATTAAGTAAATTTAAGTGCATATACCTTGAAGAAGTATTCTGTGTTACACAGAATCATTACTCCTTTGCAAGGAATGGGGAAGAAGACTTGTATTTTAAAGGCAGTAAGTAGAAGAGCAGCATTACCCTAGAAGGTTCAGCCCTCCTATCAGTTTGGGAGCAATCTTCTTCCACACTGACTGCAGTGCCATGGCTGTTCTGTTTGTCAGAGCAGATTTCAACGATGCCATAGCCCAATGTAACACAGACATGGAACGCAGCATCCCCTGAGCATCACAAGCCAGCGGCCTACGAAACCAGATACACAACGTACAGGCAAAAAGGTAAGGGACAAGGGAACAAAATCAGAGTAAGCCAAAGAAATACTAAATGCAAATGCCATCTACTTTGCTCTGAGTTATTTCATGGTTAAGCATCTTGAAATATGTTTTTCTTCCTTCTCTTTCACTTACACAAATTAGAACTTAAACTCCACCAGTAAAACATTACCCGTATTTCTATCAGAGGAGCCATTAGAAATTTGGTAAGTGCACATATTTCACACGGATGGTCAGCCTTACAAATATCTAGCATCATCCTCATCCAAAACAATGACTCATGTCTCCCTTTACAGCCTTCGGTGGGGGGTAGGTTCCTGTAACCAGGATGTCACACATGAAGCCAAGCCCTTACTAGGAAATGTAACTTCATTCTCATGATTTAGTCATATGACACAAACCAGAGCTTATAAAACATGCCTAATCCCTTACCATACAATATATGTTCAGGGACTGTTTTAAATATCCTTTCCTTTCTACATAACCTCCTGTAGTCTTTTCCTCTGAAGCCCACCAAGACTGTCCAAATGTAACCATGAAGGACGGGGTTTTAAACCAATGAGATTTCACAGATACAGAAAAGAATAAAGTCCACCGCGCAATTATTATGCATAGAAAATAAATCTATTTGGCTCCTGGGTCTAGTTTTTATAGGTACTAAATCATTTGAGCCCAAGTTCTTAAGTACCTACACTGGAACTGTGGAAAGGGGACACAGCTGTGTAAGTTAAAGACAGACCTTGTGTTTCCAAAAGGATGGATGTACTGCAAAATTCTGCCTGTTGGAATACAGGATGTGTTTTTATCTGGACAGACAGAAAGCGACTTTTTTCTGGAAACTACAGCAACTTAAATAAGAAACCAGAAATCTAAAACAGATGTGGGTCCCTAAAATGTAATTTTTATAGCATTGTCATTCAGTCTCTATTAGAATTCACAATTGCCAGCAAATGAAATAAAACAATCTAATATATAATATAACCCTATTGCATGTACCTCTTCCTTTCTCTCTCCATCATTCCACGCCTTTACCCAGAAAAACACAAACACCTTACTGCACTACACTTACTGGAGAGGTTGAGTCTCAGACCATTCTGTCTTAACATGATTCTTGCCCATCTTGTAGTGGTTTTCAAACACGTGCCACACACTTCTCACAGAGCTAATGTGGTTGTGCTAATGTAGTTTTACAAGTAGTCTCCTTAATACTGTCAGAATTTCTATAAGAACATTTATAATTTCTTACAGAAATATACTGACTAAACTGAAATTTCATAAAGTACCAAAATATTTGGAAATGCTTTAATGTTTAAAGGCAAAAAAAGCATATTTCATTTTGTGTTTCATGTGGGTAAAATGCTCCCAACAACAAAGTTGCCCAAGTGGATGACAATTGAGAAACTCATTTTGAAGTACTACTATATCTCAGCTGCGTTGCATAGATGACATTTCCAGCATGATCTCAGCATGAGAGACTATATGCCATCTGGCTCAGAAGTGTTAACAGCATGGAATCCACTACCGCTATCAGATGAAGAGATGAAATGGACAAACACAGAAAGAGGTATCAACAAAAATTTGACCAGATGCTCAGAGAGTGTTAAATTTTCTCAAATCTTCTGCATTTTTTTTAGCTGTGTCATTCCTCTCTAAGCTCATGTCCACCCAAGTCTTCCTTCTTCCTCTGAAAACTACAGGCATTTTTCTGGATGCTTCTGAGTTATAGATCCCTGAATATCTTATTTTAATCTTAACTAATACACTCAAAGAAGCACTAAGTTCATTGTTGCAGCATTTAAGAAATTATTATTCTATTTTTATCTTTATCCTTTTGATTTTAAATTGTTTTGACTAAACTCATTTTCTAATAATCCCCATTTTCTTTCTTACTCTCTTGCATTGTGTATAGAAAAGCTGCCATTACTACTTATTGTATCCTGCTTATAAGACACTATAATTTCATTAAACTTATATAATCCATTCAGCAAACATGTATAATACAGTTTATTCAGAATAGATTATGATTTTATTAGGTTATATCTTTTATGTTTCTCTTTGCTGAAGCTTAATCCTATTAGGATTATACACTGCTCAGAAGGTTATGTCATTATTTTGGCTTAAATGCTAGTTTTACACATTTCAGCATGATTGGTACAGTCTCTGCAGCAGTGGCCTTGCACTCAACCAGCAGGAATGGGAGCTCTCTAGACAATGTTTGGGATAGCTAGCTAAGAAGCTAAGACTTGTTCTGCAGCTGTCTGTGCTAAACTGAGCTTTAGGATAGGATTTCTGATGGCTGGAAAGTCCCTAGAGCTTTGCAGGTTAATTACCCCCAAAAGAAATTAAATTTTATTAAATACAGACGTCCTCAAAAAAATGTCTTGCCTAAAACTTCAGAAACTTCTGCATTGCACCAACTTTTTCATGTTTAGAAATACTATGTGAAAGCCACTAGAGGGAAGCAATTTTGGCAGACCAAATTTGAAAAAAAAAAAAAAAAAAATAGAAGCTCTTTAACATGAGAGTCACTGCCTTTGCTTTTTATTTCTTCCCTTTTTAATGAATAAGGTAACAGCTGCTTTCTAAATTGCTGAATCTAGAAAAGGCAATGACTGATATATCTCAGCAACATGGTTACATAGCTGGAAATGCAAATGGAAAAGGATTACTATTTTCTGAGACACAGCAGCCACAGTGCTGCCCTACCATGTCTACAGGAAATTAAAGGTTTTAATACTTCTGTTTTCTGAGCATTTTAAAAGCAATAATGAATGACTCCTCACATCAGTCCAGCAAGGTAGAATATTAAGTGATACTGTCTCTGTCAGGCAGTTCTCCCTCTTTCCAGGGAAGGCAGGGGAAGGAAACATTATGCCACCTCTTCATACAACCAGCCTACCAACAACGCACAATCTAGGTAAATTGCAAACCCACATTGTGAAAAATAGCTCAAGTCTCCAGTCAGGGTAGCCTTCAGCTTTTGCTTAAAGCAACTTTCTTTCTTTGGCTCACTGCTGCAGTAGCTGAAAGATAACTTATGAGGGACACGTGAAGTATGTTCATAAATAAAGTTATTACTAAAACAAGGATGTTTTGTAATTAGACCACAGCAAAGGATGCTGTTATTCAAGCTCCACTTAAAAAAAAAAAAAAAAAAAAAAAAACAGTGAACATAATCTTGTACATTAATTATGAAACACATGATTAAATGAAAACTGATCTAACATGTTGTACTGTCCTCATAGACAAGACTATTCTTTACAAAACATTTCAACAAGGCATTTTAAGTTATAAAGAGTCGCATTTAAGGGAAAAAAAAAGGTCTTCATTATCTCGTATCTCTAATGAAAACATGGGAAAAACCCTGACACAAGCTAACTGTATTTAAATTAAATAATACGAGGGAGGTTGAGTGTTCACTAGGTGTGTGGCATTTCAACCCTGGATCATACTACTTCCCTGTGTACATTTTCTTCCACATAAATAAATCTCAAAGGAAACCGAGGATTTGTTTCCCGGCTGTCCATTGGTGAACGTGAGGCACGGGGCAGCGCGCTGCTCAAGGTCACGCAGAGTCTGCAGGGGAGCCGGGAAGTGAACTGCGGAGCCCTGACCTCCAGGCAGCTCCCTGCTATTAGATCGTGCTCTTTTCCTTGCAGCTGCGCTCCTGCTTACAGGGAGAGCTATTTCAACTGCGTACCAAGGAAACACTCCTGGCTTTCTCAGAGAATAGCGAGGACCATTTCTGTCCCTCCAAATGCAGCCATACAACTGCTAGTATAAATACAAATACTTTTCCTCTTATGCACCTCATATTAATCATAACTTCCAAAGACCTTTCTTTTTTCTTTTTTTGTTATAGTGAATCTTTCAAAGTTTTCTAATGGTTAGATACTCTAATCCTGACTAGCTGATCTTGTGCCAACCAACAAGTTACCACATTCTGAAATATGACAACTCTGGAGAGCTTGTCCATTACACCATTCCCACCTTCAGTGTTCTTACTCTTTAGTTCATAGTACCAAACAGTGATTTTGAGCAACATTAGCAACATTAGCACTGAAAAAAAAAAAAAAAATTCTCCTTCGCTTCTTCTACTCCATGTGAGTAAGTCTGAGGAGCTTCAAGATCAGCGTGTTGCACACCTTGCTTCCCTGTACCCCCACAGGACAGAGTGCTGGATAGGAGAAGCACAGTCATCCCATCCGTGTCCTTCACACTGTCTTCAGAGGAAGGTACTGAAAAAGAAATGTCCTGGAGCCCTATCTTGCCTTACATGCCTGTGAAGGCAGGCACAGCTCAAACCTCTATGCCTGTCAAGGGACATGCTCACACCACCTGTGCCTATCAAGGGACATGGCCCACAGGTCAGCCAGACAGATCACATCAGGAAACGCACAGGCATCATGTATCCTCCGCTAAACCTCTCAGTACTCCAAGACCAATGACTCCCCGCAGCAAGTAGGTGCGGTGTCCCCTGAATTACCGCTCCAGCTGCAATCACAAGGCAGCTGGGGATAATAAGGGCCGGGCCGTGCACATGCCAAGAGTGCTGACTCACCAGAGGAACTCCCTGGGCAGTCCCGGGAACTCCCCAGACAGTTTCTGTGAGAGGAGATAATGGACTGAAGGCTGCGGGAGTGCAGGAGCCCGCCCCGGCCCCACCAGAGACAGAGGGATCGATGAAGGTCCCCGGGCAGCCCCAGTCCGGCTTCGTGTCAGCCAGGTAAGTGAGGGTGTGACAGGGGCTGGGGTGGCAGAGAGCTCCCAGCAGCCCTGGAAGCAACACGGGGATCTCCTGCCCCACACACATGAAGGAGCTGGTGGCTCGGCAGGCACTACTGGTGTGTTCGGGTATGTTCACCACTGGACGGGGCAGTTCCTGCACACGGCTGAGTCGATAGAAACTCACCATGTGTGCACCGGAGTGGTGGCGTGGGAGCACAGGCCAGATGGATTGGAAGAATTCAGCAGCCAGCGGTTTGGCGAGTCTGATCTGAACCAGCTGAAAACGCTGGTACGAGCACGCTGACAACGGAGCCTCCTATCACCACCTGGCCACACTGTCACAACAGTGACAACATTTACACAAGAGCATCACCTCATGCGGATGATCCTTTAGCTAACATGTACACCAGTGTTTGTGTAACATGGACCAGAAGGATCTCTATGAAAATGAGAGCCTACCACCACGCAATATGTCCACAATGAAATCACATGAGATTTGAAACTCTGCCCCAAAGTGTTAGGGTGTTTGTCCAAGGAAGTGTATCTGACGCCACTGTCGGATATTGTGTAAGGTAGCTATAATTCTGGCCTGCAGAATACACGCTCCTTTCCCAAAATACCTACCAAATAACTGCATTCCAGTATCCTGCCCCACTCCTCACAACACAAAATTGCTGGTTACACAGATAATATTCATAAGCGTTGGTGGTTTGTGGGCACTACCCATTTATTTATAATCTGGCCATAATCCATTACAGCACCAGACACAGACGCTCCACTGGTAGGAACAGGCACTTCCCTTCAGGCCGTCCGTAAACATGCAACAAGAAACTTCACACCAGAGTCTCTGATCAGAGCTCCTGACCTGCTCCCTTGGCATGCCTGTCCTGAGACTAACAGCCAGACTAGGTCATGCTCATCGTCTTGCTTTTAATCAGCCAGGAATCCTGGCTCCAAGCCTGGTTACAAATTTCACAGTACACAGCCTGAGCAGGGACCCGAACCCCTCAGCCCTCCTGCCATGACAGCAGGGCCAAGTGCTTGATACAGAGCTGAGATGAGCCCTACCTGAGGACGACCATGTGGGACTCTTCCTCCTGTGTTCAGGAAAACATGGTGTGGGCTAGGCCTGTATCCACAAGGAGGTTTAGGTGAAGGATGTCTAGGCATGATGTTGCACAGGGTGCTTTGACACCTGTCTCCTGAAGTGGAATTACCAAGCCTGAGTTGTGCACAAAAAATTCAATTTCCAAAAAGCAGACCATAACGGGAAAGATATAATTAAGCAAAAAATACCCAGATATAACTGGTAAGGAAAGGAGTATGTCCAGAATCCCTCCTACAAGGTACATGCATGCAGCACTAAAGTGACTTCAGTTACTTGTGTGAGACTGGTATTCATAGCTTGAAGTACAAAAAAGTTAGGTGTATAAAGAGTCAGCCGTTATCTCTACGAACTGTTTAATGTAACATATGGTGGAAGGAAAAAGAAAAATTATTAGTATCAACTTTAATACAATGCTGAAAGTAAGTATAGTACTTGCAAAGGAGTGCACCTTCTACACCCATTTCAACCCCAAATGAGCTTAAATAATAATTCTTAATTCAAGAAGACATATATTAGTGACCATGTCAAAGACCAGGATGTTCCCCCTTCCTGCTAAACTGTGCCAATGTGAGAGTCCACAGATGTCTTTGGAGGCTTATACTGAGGTCCCGGTCCTTCACCTGCATTCCACGTGGAAAACCTATTTGCTAAAACGTTTTGCTAAACATTTGCTTAACTTCATCTGGAATAAGAAATAGAAATCAGAAATCAGGACTACTTCCTTCTGTCCCATCCTTCTCTACACAGCATGCAAACTGGACAGAAACATTCTTCTATTATAGCTCTCTATGAATGCTCAGACTACCATCTTGTTTTTAAAATACTCTGTCTAGGGGAAAAACTCTTGGTCAGAAAAACAATATGCTCTGCAGGTCTCACTGCAGAACTCGGATGTATCATACTTCTTCAGGTATTCTTAAGGTATGAAACCTCAAGCAACACACATACCAGAGTCTTCAAGTTCCACTTGACTCAATTTACCTTGTTCTTCCCACCCCACTGAAGGGAGGAGGCAGGGGTGAGCTCTGGCCACGTCCAAAGCTCTGTATTTGTCTGCTGTAAAAACTGGACCCTTTGACTTCTTTACTTCTATTTATAAACATAGTTAGGTATTACAACAGCCAGACTACTTAACCATGAAGACTGTCAAAATAGATAATGTATTGTGTCTCACTGAATTACAAACTGGCTGGATGCCTAGCCTTTTGACTTCAGAGGTCCACTCCATCATAGCTCAAGCAATGTCTTCTATCTACTTTAAAAGTTTTGACAACAGTTAACTGTAAAATGACTATATGGATCATCCAAATTGTATTTGTTAATCATTCTGTTCGTTCACTGCACCAGTTACTAGATCTGATGCCAACTTAGGAAGAGCAATACTTTACCAGAAAATGCAGCTATGACCTTCATTCTAACAAGACAACGCTCAGCAGTGGTCTGTTGTGGTATCCACACTGACATGTGCTCAGAGAAGTGAAGGTGTTAACTTACTCTGCAGGTTGTCTGAGAAATTGTTTTCCTCATGTATGTAGGGAGCCCATGTGCATCCACGTTGGGATCAAGATTAGTACTACATTTCAAAGAACAAAGTACTTAACTGTAGTAACAGCTACAGCGCACTAACTGTTTTTATGAGGCCCATGAAATTTTATTTACCTCAGTGAAGGCATTGCTTGTTCTGCTTCCATTAGTTAGAAAACTAATGGCATTTATGGGGGTTAATCTGGGTTAATAAACCTATAAAAAACCTGCAAGAAAATCTACAACAAATACAGCAAATCTAATATGGATAGGAAAACATCCCCATTTGAGAGGAGAACGCTGAAATAAAACAATAACCCAGAAAAATACATATTGACTCCAAGTTAAAGTATCACAGCTTGCTTTTATATAAAATTGTACTAGCTGATCTTTTGGAGGAAAATATAAATTAAATACTGCTTTGATTTATAAAATGCCTGACATCTGATTGTCTGATCACTAACCTGCACACACACACTGCATGAAGTGCAAGCACATTCTGTTGCCCCAGGAAGGGATTTCTTTTGAAGATGGAGCCTTTATCCAGCTATGGATGTTGACAAAACATATATTTAAAAGCAAAATATGATACAGTACAACAGTACCATAGGATTATCATTAATATAAAACCATAAGCTTCATGAATTTCATCTCTATATTTATGACATTTGTATGAATGCAAAGATAAGGTGAGCACATCAATACATAGTCAATTTGAAAAGCGAGGACAAAAAAATCAACGGCAGAAAGAAAATCCACATATTTTAACCTTGTGTTTACCTATTGTGTATGCTAGCAGGTAAACCATCGTAACATTATTTCCATACTGTGTCAAAGAAAAATTAATCGATTTGTATATCACAGCATTACTACGGCATTATAAATATATCTCCACAAGCATTCCTCTCACACTTTTTCCCCCAGTTTGTATTTCCCAGGTTTTCAGACTGAAGTTGGAGAGTGCATGAGAGAGACTCTTTCTTAGAGATTTTTCAAAAACTAAGGAAAACCCATAAAGCAAAGATGAACCGATTTTTGACTACACTTAATAAAATCTGGTTCAGTCCTCAGAAGCTATACAGTACGCTTCTACCTTCTTAATTCTTAATAGTAACCTTTCATAAAACTATAAAAGACATTTTCCTTACAGGTCAAAAAAATTTATTCAGATTAAAGGCAAGAGTAAGATTCAAAACTGAGAAGATCCTCATCAGTGACCATTTCATAACAAGGCAGGAATAGTACATCTGTTAACTTCAGTGTTTGTATAATAAGCAAAAAAAACAGCAAAGTAGGCAAATCCAAAGCCATTTACTGCTTAGTAATTCAAACCAGCACTTTAAAATCAGCTGGGAAAAAAAATACAGGAAAAGCTACTATAGCTGGACAAAACAAAAAAAAAGGTATTTTCTTTGTGCCAAGACATACTTAGGAAGCAGACTGCTATATTCTGCACAACTTCCCATTTCTTCAATGAAGACCCTGCCGAAGAGCACCTCAGAGAAATAAGGCACGAGGCACTGTTGCCACATAAGCAACATAGAACAGTCACACTGAATGTAACCTCCTAGTCAACTACAGACAGAAAAAAGGACTCTTGTATTTTGGAACTTAACCTGACTTGCAAGGGCTGAAACCAATAGAACGGCAAACTCTTCTCTCTAAAGAAATAAAAGCCTTTTTTTTTGCTATATTCCTTTTTTATTATTATTATTATTATTACACTAAGAATGGGGGAATAAACTGGTGCATTTATTTTATCTCTAATAGATAATTATCATGACTGGTGACAAGGTGAATTCAGATGGAAACTAGAATACATGAAAACTGCTCCAACCAAAAGTTTGAGCAGTTTTAACTAAATAAATGAACTTTAATAGTGTTGCACATGTAAAGAAAAACATATAACAACACATGGTGTATTTAAATCTGACATATTCAACAAATGAAATGTTTTCTGTCATATGTAAAACCAGACTTATTGTTTCTTTTCACCATGCCCTACAAGATTTTAGAACTCATAGATCTTAGCCTCCCACACCTCATTGTTATTTGCAGATGAGGAGAAGGAAAACCAGCTTTCCTACTTTTTAACTCCTAGTTGTTTTCTCGGTTAATTTTTCTTTATCCTGTTTGGATGAATTAGTTAATGAACTAAACTAATGAATAACAGAAAGAAATACTTTGTATCTGCAGAGAAGGCTGCTGTCAAAAAAATAATAACGAGGCAAAACCTCGTGCTTTTGCATTATTGCATTATCTGGTGCTTGCACATTATTTTCATTATCTCTGTGGTGTGGCTCCTCTTAACATCTTCAGTAACACATATGCTGGCTAGATATAACAAGACCTACTGGAAAAAAATGGATGTGGATCCCATGCCCATAAACAATTCCAAAAATATGCTGTATCAGGAGAGATGACAGATTATGAGCACACATGCTACATTATCACATGACCAGCAAATGGGATCATCAACAGCGAGATCCTTAACAGGAAACACGACTGAGCAGTTCTAAAATACAACAGAAGGAGATGGATGTGTAACTGTAGAAGAGTTTTAACATACTGAAGAGTGGAGGTTTTCAAGCCATTAGAAAGGACCCAGCTGGACAATGTCCTAGGAAACATGGGTCAGTGTTGAGCATGATCTGAACAAGGGGTTGGACTAGATGACCTCCTGGGTTCCCCTCCAGTCTGAACAATTCTGTAATTACATCAAGTCTGGGTGTTCACATGAGGGAAAGTCTTTAGTTATGGCAAGGACTGTGAAATTTCTTCCCTGTTAGCAAAACGCAGATATGTCTTGAATGATTGCATCTGATTATTATATTGAACAATTGTAAAGTATTTGCACAATTTACTGAAGGACTTTTTCTACAGTCATTATAGGTTTAAACTTCACATGAGGACATTGGTGCAGACAGTACAGCAAGAGTACTTGGTCTTGCTCAATTGTCTCCCTGCTGGTGCAGCACATTAAATACATTACTCAGTTTGGGGGAAAATAGCCAGGGGACTCTCACCAACTCAGGATTTGAGCTTAAACTCATGTAATGGATAATCACAAAGTAATATGTATAAGGTAGCATTTGATTGCCATTTTGTATGTTCATACAAAAACAGTAATAACAAAACTGGAGATCATTCTGTGACTACAATGGCAGCAAAGATAACCTAGGCTCAATTCACCCATCAGAATAAAGACAAGCTACTTTTGCACATTTCAGCATGTTTCTAGTACTGACACATAGAAAGAGTGAAGACAAGTAGCTGGTTATTTCATTGCAATTTGATGTCTAACAGGTCAGTAAGTTCTCTTGACAGTTCACACAGTTCACACCAGCACTCCCTTTTAAACTGCTGTTTGGCTTTTCACATGTACTCACAGGTTCATCTCTCACCTCTGTGGTGCCAGCCCAGGATCTGCTTTTATCTCTACAAAACCAAAAAACATTTAAAACAATGGTTTTGTCTTTTACACGTAATTTTACAGTCCACTATTTTCGAGTAATATGAAGAATTCTTACTCACATCCTGTGCCCAACCCTCGGTTCACATGAAGGTGATGCTACACATTCTTTGCTGAGGTCTTCATCGTGGTATGTGATCCTGGATCCTTCCAAGTCCTGGTGCCAGCAGCAAACTGACTCCAATTCAACTTTTGCCACGATTAAACATTTGTTGATTAAAAGTTTGTTACTTAAGTATATGTAAGAAATTTGTCACTTACTTATCTGGAAGACAACTTGCAGGTGAAATACAGCACTAACGTATTTTCTTGAAAAAGTTTATAAAAGTCTTCTAGCTAGCCTTTCCAACAGATAATGGTGTATTACTAAAGTGCTTAACAACTTGGGGAGATTTCTAAGGACTTGAGTTTCCATAGGTTTTTCATTGGCATCTCTGTGTGCAATGTAGACAAGATGCTAACGAACTAGGATGGAAATGTTTTCTTTTCATTTTGTGGAGACATTTGTCAATGAAAATGCAATAGACAAGAAAGGGATATGCATGAGAGCATGTAGTCACAGAGTTGTTTTCACTTGTGCCGGAAAAGGCTGAAATCAAAGCTTCAGTTTGTCTTGAGAGATTAGAGTCACCTTAGAGGTGTAGAATTCAAAAATTGGCTAGCCTCAAAAGAATTCTATCATTCTCACTGCTGCTAATTAAACTGATCAATAGAGAAAGGACCCGGAATCTCAATGCCTGTAACAGCACCATAATCACACCTACAGAGGTCTGAAGAGATATATTTAACCAGGAGAGAAAACAAGAACATGGCGACTGTGCTAGGAGGGACTGTTTTGCTACCTCTTCCCTTACAAAAAAAATATGACCTACATATCCTATACATATTCCATTTCACAAACAATATTCACCCTCATTTTGTTACTTTTCCTCCTCTGTTCAGCCCTGTAGTACACTCTGGGTGGGATCTCACAAATATGTGGTCCTCCTTGGGCTTTCTGCTCCACTGATGCCAATAGGTGCCAAAGATTAACTGAAGCAAAGTTTTTGAAAAATCCCACTTTACCTAATCATATGTTGTATGAAATGAATATGCAAAGCCTGTATGAAGGACTTTCACACAAGTCTCTCTGAAGGTCCATAACCAAGTCTTATATGCCCTGTCAGGTGAACTTCAGTTCAATTTTTTTTTCTTATTTTTTTCCTGGACATTCAGAACATTTGATAAAACATATGGATGCTGGCTCCATATGTTATAAATTAAGATAAGGAATATTTTCTAGTGCAGTTATACAATATCACATTACTGGTTTATTTGAAGAAACTGTGAAACAAATTTACAGCTGGTAAATGCTACAGCAAAGTACTCATCCTTTTAACATTTATAGATTGGACTTCAAAAGAAATTGAAAATGAAACCTACTAGACTTCACAACACAAGGCATAAAGCACAGAAAATCATGTTTGGTTATACTTTATGACATTACCAATGAAGCAACAGTAGCTAATATTGTCACATTATATAGATAAAGTGAAGCACAGTTTGTGAATTATCCTGTGAAGACACGTTAGGGCACAGGACATTCTGGAATAAGAAGACAATCAGAACTGAGGACTGAACTAGGCTCCCTGAATAATCCTTTTGCTCTTGATAGAAAACAGTTGGCAGAAATTCTTCAAGATTTGAATACCTGCCTCCTTTATAGACAGCTTTGAAAGGTCACACTTAAATATAGTTATACACACTTCTAAATAAACACCACTTGCTTTTCCTTCCTGTTGATAAAGCTACGTCCACATGCTAAGTCTATCATGGAGAAAAGTAATTTTCATGTGGCAACTGTGTAGAGTTAAATACTCTGGAAACAACTGGAAAAGTTGCAGTGTAAATTTCAGATTGTTCTCCATGCTTCAGTTTGTCTGTTTACCAGCTTAAACACGTGTTTCTAACTGGCATCTGCCTCATGTGAGACAGAGCCTTCATCCATCCTCAGTCTAATTTCCTATTGTCTTAAGCATTTGAACTTACCTACGTCTCCATATGAAACGAAGATAAGCTACTAGCAAGATCAAATGATACTGATGTGCATTCACTTTACTAAGACGTAAATGGCAACACGGTGCAAGTCAGAGGCCTTAAAACAGGAGGAAGAACGCACAGAAGTTCAAGCACTAACAAAGCTAAATTCTGAACTCATTTGGAAGAGAGAGGAACAACAATAAAACTAGCATAATTTTCAAAGTGAAATTGTCAGAAGCAAATTTGGACTATGATTAATCAAGAATATAAACACCTAAAATTCTTTTGCTGCCATGATTGTTTACTACTAATTAAGCTGATAATTTTTTCACACTCCATTTGCAGCAACATCTTCTGTTTGAAGTGTTGTAAAGATGTTGTGTTTGTCCAATACAGAAACAAACACTTGTAAATTTCCCTTTTTGATGGTTCTACACTTTGATCATGTCAAAGTGAAATTTATGACTTTTATGGCTTCAGAAAACCTGGCTTTTAGATATTTAATCAATTTCCTGGTCTTAAGCACAGTGAGAAATGGTCATATGAAGTGTCTGATGACCAGCTTTGGCTCTTTACATTGTTGCTCTGTGTCACAATTGAGGCAAGATAAAAATAAAGCTGTGGAAAAGTCAGGTTAAGTACGAATATTAATATTGCTTCCCTTTGCTGCTGTGGTTCTTTGTAAGATACTTTGACATACTTGGTGAATGGAAAAGGTCTGAAGCATGCTTTGTTCACAGATCTGCAGAAAGAGGAAAGGAGGGATGTTTATAATGGAAATGATTACTCTAAGCTTAAAGCTCAAATCAGATAAATTATTTAGGATACAGATTTTCAAATGATAAAAATCTGAAAGCTGCTGTCATACGATTACACATTTAAATGACAGCTACTCCCACAACTAAGTGCATCTGGAAGCTATCTCCTATGCTTAACTGAAGTCCTGCGGAAGCAGATACATGACCTTATCTGAGTGTCAGGTGCAAGGCAGTCTTCCAGTGCTGGGGTCCAGGGCAGTTTGAGCCATGCACTACGGCAGAGTAAAGGAACTGACACCAAACCTTGCTCTGTGATTCCTGAAGTTTGTTACCGGGGTACTTTTGCTCCTTTTTATGTTCTTCTGTTACACAATTTTGCATCTTCAGACTTTCTTTGTAGATCCATTTTTCTTAATTAAGGCAAAGACCTTTTAAATCCACATAGCTGAAGGAGATACTAGGAGATTACTCAGAAAAGATAAATTTCATGCTCTGGGAATGCAAAAAATGTATTCACAAAAAATGCTTGGACAACATTCTTGTAAGAAGAAAAGTAAGCCATAAACCCTTATTGTCTCCACAGAAAAATGATAATGAGATAATTGAAAATCATACACGTAAATCTAAAAAAAAAATATAAAATCACTAAGAGTTTGTGAATTAACTTGACACATGCTCCACTTCAGCATGCCATCACGATACTTCCTGTGGTACCCCATGTCCTTCTTTCTTTTTATATACAAATGTAAGAACATACATATGCATTCTGTCTTGCATCTCAAAACCTTTGGGCTAAGGATGGCATTGCTTTTTTCCTGGAACAGGGTGACCTGCTCAGCAGCTATGAGAGCTGGATCCTTGATTCTGGAATTCCTCATGGGCTGCAGCAACGCAGCTGCATTTATGAGCAGGCAGAGGAGCATGCCCAGCCTGACCCCGCTCCCCTGGATGAACGCAGACGCTCAGGAACCAAGTGGCAGACTGTGTGTGGGCAGTGCTTGGCTGTGAGGCCACTCTGATCTGCCCATGCCTGCTCCCCATCTCCCCCCAGTGAAAGACAGTGAGGCCCTTGGGCCACTGCTCCAGCAGCACTGCTATGGAGCAGCAGTAGCCATGAAGCAGGATCCCTACACAAGTCCCTACAGATGACAGTCGTACATAGCCCTAAGTGTTTACATAACCTCTAATAAATACGCACAGAATCAGGATCGGATAGACAGCCAGAACAATATGTTCCTCTCTAAAGAGCACAGACATCAAGTTCAGCCCAGCTTTCGAGAAGAAACCTTCAGATATAGAGGCCCAGTTCAGCAAAACAGGGTCTTTATTCATGAGGACTGGGGGACTGAAGATATACCGACAGTATGTTTTTTGCAGTCTCCTCCACTGTAACTCCATGGTCCTTTGCAAATTTTTAAACAAATAATGAATAACAACATTTGAGAGAAAAATGTCCAGCACAAGCGAAGCAACAATCCACGGTCATGAAATGCATTCCTCATTTCTCCCTCCATTCAACTCTGCAGCTACATGAAGACAGCAACACAGTAAACAAGCCTCCTCCTCCTCAACACACTTCAAGTCATTCTTCCCACACACAGCTGCCACTATCATGCATATTTCAAAGCCTCCATCTGGGCTTGACAACTGTACCTTCCTCTCTCGCAGCCAAAAGAAATACACGTCCTACTCAAACATGCATGGACGATATCACGCTGTTTATTTCAGAAGAGAAGCTGCCACTGGTGTTCCACAAGTAGGTCATGTGGGTGGAAGCCCCCATGCTAACCTACATGCTAACCGTGGAGGTGAGAGCTGCCATACATTCATTTTTCCCCCTTTCCAGCTACAAGTTGTCTCCAGGCAGAATGTGGGGATTCGTGGTAGTTGTTCAGCCTGCTGAATGCCTGATTCTTCTGGATCAACATCTACTGCTCACGCAGGGATTGACTTCACAGTGTGTACGCAGCAGGTTCAACATCTCCCAGAATTTCCTGATTTATACCGCATGCGCTACACAGTGCAGGTACACCTCCTTCTGCCCAGAAATAAGCAATAAACCCCATGGCTGCTGCCGACTTGGAGGATGCCCTCAATTTGGCATATACAGGGGCCAGATCTCTGGTCTGGGGCCTCCTCCCTTTCTCCTCAAGGTCAACTCTCCGTGCTCCAGCTATCCTTGATGCTCTGCTGCAATAACCACCCACTCTGCACTCCCAGTAGCAGCCTACGTTTTGCCATTTAAATAGCTATTTCTCTTCCTTTCTCCCTCATCAACAGTCTGGCCGCAGCACACCCTTCCTCTGTCATCACATCCACCTTCCTAGACCCACCAGGCCAACCAGCACCATGCCCCTCCCCATCTCTTTTCCTGCAGCAAGTGTCTGCTGCCGCTCTGGGAAGGGCTGAGCCTAGAGTAGGACATGGGGCTGGTCTTGAAGAGCAGATGAAGCTGGGGCAAAACGCGAGTCAGAACTGAGCCCGGCTGCTCCCAAGGGGCAGCAGCTGCCTGTAAGAAGAGTGCAGCCCTGCACTCACTCCTAATGGCAGCCACCATGCCCCTACAAATAGCCACACGCTTCCCACCTCTTCGTGAGCAGCAGTGGCAGCACCTGAGTCAGTGGGTGCGACGGGGAGGGCTGGGGGTGAGGTTTCATTACCCGGACAGTGCTGCTGGAATAGCCAGTCCCAACCCCAGCCCCACCTCATCCTGCAGAAAAGCCCAAAGCCCGAAGGGAGTGATCACCTCCTGGACCACCTGAGATTAGCGGTGTTCTAAAAGATAGGTTATACAACAAAGATAACACCACGAGGATTTTAATGACTATATATCCAGCTGATCTGATTGCTTCTCTGCAGAGGGACGTTGTGAAACTTAGTTAGCTAATACTCCCTAAGTGCTTTGAGGTCTTGTAATAAAGTAAATTGGCACTACAAAGCAATTTTACTCTTAGCAAGATACTGGCTAGCAGGATTTATTAATTTGGCCCTAAATAGCAATCAGAAGATGTCCATCTACGTGTGCATTGCTTCTTTCTTGGATGATGGAGAACTAAAGAGATTATATGGAAATAAGAATATACCAAGTAAACAGACAAGGTTAGCTATTTGGAATAGGCATTCTTCACGTTTATAGTATTTACCTATGCTTTTTTGGAGGAAGATCACCAAGGAGGAAAACTGCAAACAAAAACCAGCAGAAAGACACCTTCCACCCAGAGCACTGACTCATTATAGGTGCTATGGAAGAGATGTGGCCTTAATCTTCTGCCACTCTGCAGCCACCGCCTGCCTTCCTATTCTAACAGCATTTCCAACACACTGAGATATGGCTTTAATTTCTATAACCTGATCATTCAGGTTTTAAAATTTTTCTCTGATGTTTCTCATAGTGCTTTGGAGGTCACCCAGGCATTTTATGCAGACTGCCGGTACGCTTAATCATTTCAGTGGCTTCCTGCAGTAAATCAGGAGACATTATATTAATAAAAGATGGGGCTGTTCCAGGTCTGATTCATAATGCTGAATGCCCATCTACCTGGCTTAAAAGAGTCCTTTAGAAAGGTCAGTTTACTCTAAGGAATTCTGAATGGCAAAGACGTGTCTTCTCTGACACAAGACTCTTGCAGAATATATACGCTCCAGGCCAGCAGCCTGAGGGGTGCAGAAGACATCGGAATGATTCAGAACCAGGGCTCAAAGATGTGTGGGCCACAACCCAGCCAAAGCCTCCCCTGAAAATGCACCGAGATACAGGCACACCAAATAAGCACCTTGTTCAACAGTTTTACCCCGATTGCCACGCTTCTTTGTCTGGCAAACTCCATTTAGACACATTCATAGAGCACACGACCCAAAATAGCTAAAATATCAGGTCTAGGGGGGAAAGCTGGCCAATCTCAAGTATCTCAAGTATCTCAATGAAACCAATCAAGTGTTTTGTTTTTACTTGGTCAGTCCAACTGTACTGGAACCATGAGTTTGAAATACTTTTGCTAAATATTTTTTTTTTTCATGAGAAATCATGAGATTGACTTCTTCTTCCCATAGAAATTCCCAATTGCTAAATTGTGATTACAATCACAGCAGAAGAGGCTTAAAAAAAACAAACAAACAAATAAATATATATATAAATCAATATTTCAGGGCCTTATCTTGCAAGGTATTGAAATCTCTCATATTTCTAGCTTACAAGCAGCATGGTGAGTGTCACCTCCCATCCAAACCAAGCAGAAGGATTGTGGCTAATACAGAGAGAATACCTTCCTGTTCGCTGCCAGAAGTAATGCCAGAAGTAATACCTCTTACAAGACCCACAGACTTTTTGTGACATTTTTTCACTAGGCCATCGCGAGCATTGTTTCCAATGGCAGGGCACACAGATTGATCCTTGTGGTAGGACAAAAGACTCCCTGCAATAAGCTGCATCGAGACAAATCTGCTCCCGTCATAGCGATGCTCTCAGCCTGCAGCCAACCCTGTGCTGGTCACAGGGAAGAAAGAGGCTAACCAGGGGGGCTACAGACCCTGTGTGGTCTGAGCTGAGCACTCCTTGTTCCAGCCGTCACTTGACTATTTGGCTGACATATCTTGCAAGGCATTCTTAAATCTAAACCACCTGGCCCAGTCAGAATTTTATTTGCATTGGCATACATTTCAGAGACCTGTTTTTACACTTACAAGACACTATGGTAGGATCCCTAAGGACTTTACTGGGCACTGCAACCCAATCCTTCCCTGCCTGAGTAACCACTCTGGTGATAAATGTAAAGCACAGGTGGTCTGTGAGCAGCAGGCAGCGTTTCAGTCAGTTCGCTCATTTTCCAGGGAAATTTCAAGCCCCGGAAAATTGCTACGTTACATGATAAAAGGTGTACACTCAGACACACAGGTGCAGAGGGAAACCAGTGCCATGAACTGGAGTCAGACCATGGGCCTCAGGGAACTGTGCCTCTGTGGTGTCAGCACCCAGAGCAGCAAGTGTCCATATGTGAGGGTCACTGCATGACCCCCTGTGAGCACCCTGTTATGCCTGAGTGACCCCGGCCACTCGCTGCAGGTACCCCCACTGTATTTCTGGACATATTCCCCACCAGCAGGCCTTCACCCTGATCAGCAAGAAACAGGAGCAGGAGCAGGCTGTTGGTGTGCATGCCAAGTGCTGCTGAGTGTTTCTGTCTGCGCTGATCTCTGTGGCAGGCCCTGCCATGTACATATGTATCATACAGGTGTGCTTCTGTGTGCCTACTGGGCACGTGTTTGGCCTTGCTCCTGGCTGGACCTGGGGGCACGGAGCTGTGGCAGGCTCGTCTCTCTCAGTCTTCTGGGTCGGCAGCCCTTAACGAGAAGGAATATTCTTCCCTATAGGTTTGAACAGAAAGTTACCGCTGTGAAATGCAGATTTCCCTCTTCCCCCATTCCCACATTCTAAATTGCAACATACATGTCTGCATGCACTCCCAATCCGCCCACACAAACAAAGAATAAGTACTTATATACATTCACATGAAAAAAAAAAAGCAAGCTTCCTCTATTAACAACAGTAATGGCTGATAAGCTAAGCAATGTTTCAAAATATTTTTGTTCATCTCACTGCATGCAGCAGATTTCAAACCTCACAATTACTATTACAGGATGTGTTTACTTGCTAGGAAATACAAAATACAATTAAAAGAATTTCAGCATCATTTAAAATATACAAATTGCAAAAAAAGAAAAGACGTAAAATGTCTGAATAAACAGTGACTGATGATTCTCTACATCATTTTGATTTTTCCACTGGAACATCGATTTTTATCAAGGACCTGTTTCTGAATTGGAAGATTATCACAAAAACTTGCATGGCAGACTACCAAAAAATGACAAGATTTTAACACCATAACAAACATTAGGCTCTTGATCCATTATGCTTAACACTTCTGGGTGTTTTTTCCTGAAACAAGGATGCTTAAAAACTTGCTCAGAAACAGAGAGCAAAGCTAAGATTCTTATGCAACAACATGATTCCAAGTGTGGTTTCTTTAAGGCTATCACTAGGCTGAAATCAAGCTGTTCTGGTGAAAGGTGGCTGATTCTTCGTTGTTATGGGTCTGACTGGGTGCTTTAAGAAGACACAAGAACTAAGTAGATGAGGTGTTTGGGATGGACAGGATGAGGGTACGATGTAAGGCAGTGAATGAACAGGGATAAAAGACAGGATGCATGAATGGGGTGAAATGTATAATGAGCACTACGGGGACAAGAACAGAAGCACTAGAGGGGAAAACAGGCTTCTGGAAGGGGACTGGGTATGCAGCTGGAACTAGGAAACTGAGCCAAAGATCATGGACACGGTGCTGGTAAGAAGAGATGAGAAGGAATGAGGAAAGGAGTGCTGCACAGGCAGGTTCCCACAAGGAAGAAAGGGAAAATGTGAAACTGGGGAGCGTGGCTGGGTGATAAGGGACACAAATGGAACAGGGCAAAGTGGGAGCACTTCTGTTCATGAAGCCCGCAGTCGATGACTTGAATCATCCCTTGCACATCCTCAAAGACATTCATGCTTTGCTTTTATGTCGTTGGTTGATTTTAAAATTGAGAAGTTCAGATCCCACTGGCTCAAATCGCCAAAGTAAAAAGAGGTCCTTCTGACATTTTCTAAAATACATCTGCATAAAATACATGTCATAATTTTAACTCAACCTCATACTTCACGGGGAACAAAACAGCTTTTAATTAACTTGGCAATACCATTTTTGTAGCTCCTGCCTCAAACCATGAGAAAAAGAAAACAAAACCTAGCTTGAAATGCCACATGATTTAATAGCATAGGATATTATCTCCGGTAATTTAGAGGTGTTTAGCTTCTGAAATTATGCTGGCATTGAGTCAAGGAGATTTGAATACTAATCTTCTATAATCACGTTAGAATTAGAAACAATCATTAGCTTCTTAATAAATACAGGAATATCCCTTTCTAGCCCTGCTAGGTCATGAGACAGCTGACCTGAAAGCTGCCTGCTCTCCCTTCTTAGCTCCAGTTCTTTGACACTCGAAAACTGAACAGTGTCTGGCTATCTCAAACCACTCAAGCCATTCTACCTACAGTTCATTAACTGGTCACCTAAGCAGACTTCGGTGGTTAACAGGCCGATTTACTCTTATGTGTGCACAGCATATGGAGAGATTAGAGCACAGAGTAGCTTTTACAAACACAGCTTAATATTTTCTTATTGTGTGCGGCGTAAGTAAATAACAATTATGTCAAACGTACACACCAATGCATACCCGTCACCAAATACCCCAAATCCCTTTCAGCCTCCTGCCTGTCCAGTTCACCAGCACAGTGCTTGCACCGGTCCCATGTGGTAGAGGTTTCCTCCGTGACTCACACCTCCTTAGCACTCGCTTCCTGGGACATATAGGAAGGCAGCTAATTGTGTCTAGTGCTCATGCAAATTCTCAGTTCTTGGAACACTGCTAGAACAAGTAAAGTAAGGTCAAGAAAGTTTTCACAGCGTGGAATTTCAATTTGTTTGGGAGCCTAAGTGAACAGCAAACGGGGACCTCTGCATCTGTCAGTGCATATGGCTTCCAACTAGGAGCAAAGTTTCGCAGGCACCCTGTGCTGCACAGCAGAGGGCTAAGCCAGACACGTCCTGCAGGGACGTGATTCTGTGCTGCCAGCGGGGGCTGTGGGGGTGGTGGTGATGGGGGGTGTCGGAGGAAGAAATGGGGAGAGGACGAGGAAGTCCGAGGGAGCCCCAACACACGCTGGTTTGGGTGAGAAATACGGGCCGCTTCCTATCTCCACACCTTGTTTTCCCTCATTTCGTCCTCATGGCTGGCACACTCCTAAACACCAGCTTGTCACAGCACTAGGCTCATCAGATGGTGCGCTCTCTCACCTGCTCACCCCAGCGCAAAGTGCTGTCATCTCTTCCTGTTCTCTCCCACTTTTTCTACTTGCAGCCTTCACAGAGCTGAGCCTGCACCAGCATTTGGGCATGATAACTTGTGTCTTCTCTAGGGAACAGAGCCCTGCTGCAGTGTCTCAGGATCACACAGAGATGCTAGCCTGAATATTAGCTGTATGAAATGCTTCTATAACTTCAGCCACGAGCTTGTTAAGCACTTCACAGAGAAAACATTTCTTCAGCATTCATGCGTTTTACCAATTTATACAGCAGCATTGAAAGTGCTTCTTTTTCTTCCTCTTGCATCTGAAACAAGTACATTTAGGAACATATGCCACCTGTGCTCTGCATGCGGAACTCCCACTCCTACTGAATTCTAATAATACTAACAGTAATAATAATAAATAACATTTTGTTACTTATGTGCTGCCAGGGCCAGAAGGCTTCAAGATACCTGATAAAATATATACAAATGGAGGAAAGGAAAAAAAATAGTAAATTCACCCTCAGGTACACAGAGGTTTAAAAATATATATAGATACAGACAGCACTGCTCAAAAACAAAAATAAGCCAGAGTAAAACTGAAATTCCTTGCAAAGCCCTTAAACAACCAACTCAAACAGTCTGAAGTGTCTAGCAGCATTTGTGCAGGTAAACTTCAGCTCTCATAAATTGTTTCACTTACACTAATTCATTGCAAAAACGTACCACTCCTTGTGCCTTGCTAGCAAGGAATTAGCAAGGGATTTGACATTCTGCTCTCCTGCACATTCTGTTCTACTTTATCTTTATCAGGACACCGAATATTCAGCTAGTAAAAATCCAGCGCTACTAGTTTTGTTTTAAGCTCTACTGTGAGCAGTCCTGAAACACCCTGAAATGACCAACCATGGCAAAAATACCTGAGCTATGTCAGCTGCACATAGATTTCAGTGGAAATTATGACATAATTGCACCCTTTGACAAGTATTTGTTTAGAAAACCCTACTGTAAACAGGATGCTTGCAAGGACAGTGGCAAGACAAGATGTTCAGGCACTGCTGCATGAGGCATTCCAGTGTTTCTTTCTGACTTGAGAGGGAAAACAGGGACTTGCCTAAACTGCCAGAAGGAGCTTTCGGACAAATGACAATCAGGTTCTGATTTCCTCCCAGCACTTCATATGAGCTTAACCTGTTTCCAGCCAATAGAATCTCTAAATTTTGCAGTATATTGCAAAACAAACAAACAAAAAACCAACAAACAATGCCAACTATATGTCAACAGCGTGCAAAATACCCTGAGATAACTGGTAAATTGCTGATGAAAATCCTCAAACCGCTTAATCCCAGTTCAAACTGGGAAAGGGACTTGTTTATAAGTCTTACCACAGTGTGTTTAGTTATTTTGTTTTACTTCCGTTCATTCCTCTTTGAAATAGCTAGGAGTTTCACTTCAGCTTCCCACTGTTTGATTTGTTTGCTTTTTTCCCTTCAGGCTGCTGCTAACTTTTCCATCCGCTAAAGCTAAACACACCTTTTTCAGTTGTAGCAAATGTCGCTACGCTGAGTTGAAAAAATCTTGCATCTTATATAGCAAAAACATAACAAAGGATGTAAGGCTTTGAAGACTAGTAACAAATTCAGAGCTTTTGAAAATATGGGATGGGTAAAATGTAGTTGTTCAAATAAATGCAGGTGAATAAGGCAAAACTTGAAAAAGTTTTCATTAGAAGCAAGGAAGCTTTCCATATTCACCCCATTCACAGAGTGAACAAGAAGTTTGTACTTCACTTAGGTCTTATAAACCAAGGCATTGCCTGTTTTCTTTCCACTGTATAAATCACATATATACGTAGACATCCAAGGTGTGAAACTGAGCCTCAGACTCAGACAATTGAAATAATAATAATAATAATAATAACAATAATAATAATAATAGAGAGGAATTAGGTGTTTTACACATATATATTGCAAGCAATAACATCCCTCTGGTTTCTTATACAGGCACATGTCCAGTATCATGTGAAGTTATTACATGCCAATATTTCTTTCACTCTTAATTCTGCTGAAAAAATATAAACATGTCACTGGTGTTGGTCATTTAGTTGCATTACCAATTACAACTCCAAATGACAAGGAATTCTCCACCAGTCCTGAGCTCCTCCCAACATCGGATTCTGGATTAAATTAACATCATTAGAAAAGTGTTTTCTAGATGCCTACCACACTAGGATAGGTAGGCACTGACAACTCCACCTATTAAATATGGAAAGCTGCAGCACAGAAATGACTGCATATAATGAAAGCAACCTGAAATATTTTGATTTCATTGCTTTGTTCACACACTTGTCAATCTCTTGCAATAAATCTACATTATATCATATTTCACACACTGCAGAATTGCCTATTTTTTCAACTTGATTTTATTCTATTTCATTGTCATTTTACTTTGTTCAAGTCTGCAAACAACTTTATTTTGTTAGGGGAATGTAATGGCACATCTGAATTTTCCATCATACCAGTAATAAAATATTTTTATTGTGTGTTTCCCTATTTTCAGATGCTGCGATCCATTTTTTTTTTTTTTTTTTTTTTTTTTTTTTTTTTTTGCATGGACTTCTACCATGCAATTTTGAGTACATCCTCAGGCTGATCTAACTGCAAAGAGCCAAATGGAATTTGATTTTATTTAAAATAGTTCTAATTTAAAAGACTAAGTCTGCAATTTTCTATATTATTTAAAATATTATTCAATAGGCTATATAGATCTTCAGTACAACTTAAGAAGGTCAATCTCTCAAATGTATCTCTTGTATAAGCTTATATGGCCTCATCAGTATAACAGAAATATCAAAAACACATACAGCGATTAAATATTTTATTATTGCTTTATATTCACAAAGAATCACTACAGCCCAGAACCCCAGCTTTAACTTCAAGCACAGGAATTCCTTGAGATACATGGGATCTGTTGTCATTATTTAAATTTATTGTATAAAATACTTAATAACTTTGTCATATGGAGACATAGAAGAATATCTGGGTTATTCTTACTACTAAAATAAAATTATGAAGAAAATCCTTCAACTGCAATGCAATGCAAATAGGATTTTTTTTTCAAAGGCAACAGAAAATCTACTAAACCAACTGCTTGAAGTTGTCATCTTCTGAAACTGCTTTGGCAAACTTGTTTGGACTTTTCACTGTTTTATAGCATAGCACTGTTACCTATCACTTACATGCTCCAAGTTATAAAATAATATTACTGTCGTTAGTTAAATCTATCACCATAGTAAGTGATCCCAATTTGTCCTCTCTTCTGTTCTCCTCCCTTTCCTTGCCAACCCTTCTGCCAACACAAATATTTCATGACAGCCATAACTTTCCTAAGAATTCCCAAATTAAATGTTGAACATACTTAAGTCCAATTGTAAAACAAAGACATGCTAATGTAACTTAAAACAGAATTCTTCATACAGCACTCGAATTTCACTGAATTTGTGCTACCAAAAGCAAATGGCAAACACGGTCTCTCAATAACAAACGGTGATACCATTATGTTTTTATTACTACACCGACAGCACTACACACAACTGTTTCTCTGACATGTTTACAGCCAGAGAGGGAGCAAGAAAGCTCTGAAAGACATACTTATTAAAAGGCTCCCTTACCTATATTGTTGCCTATTCTCTCAAATACATTAAGCACCATTAAGAAACCTCACCTTCTTATTCCGAAAGAAGAAAGCCCTTAGTTTCTTTCTTCGTAAATTGATAAACACTGGTGATTGCACTCTGTGCTATAGTAAGACCACTGGGACACTGGGATACATGCTGATGAATTACCTCTGGGAGTAATACAAGATAATATCTTACACTTCTGTAGTCTTTTCACGCAGAAGCCATAAAGCACTGAACAAAGATGGGTGAATATCAGGGTAACTTTACAGATGACAAAAGAGAGGAGCAGAAGGTGAAATTCATTTCAGTAAAGGAAATCCTGGAAAAGAGTCATGTAATTATATTCCATGGAGTGTGGAATACATTTTCACTCGTGTCCTCTACGTTGCAGCAAGTTTAGCCCATACAGTTAGCAATGAAACTCACTCAACTCCAGGTAGCGAGCCAACCGCGCAGTCTGGAACACAAACTGCCTTTTCATCTCCAGACCTCTGCTAGAGACTGCAGCAGCTCAAAAAGGGCACTAAAGAAACTAAGGGTTTACAGCAGTAAATCAAGAGGATCTCGCTTATAATCTTTAACAGATGTGGTGAATACATGCAGGATAATACCACACAGAGGAGAAGGCAAGAATTTATATCTATATTTATGACAACAGTATGAAATTTGTGAAATATTTGATTATATGGATAACGAATTACAAAGAAAACCAACATTACTTTCTACACTCTGCTTTACCTCAAATACCACTACCTGGTGGCCAGCTCATCAGCCCTAACTCGCCTAAATTTATAGATTCCATTTCATAAAAGGTTTCAGAGCATCTACAGTGGGGACTTTCAAGTGTAGTGCCAGAGAAGCACAAGCCCAGAGCAAAATCTGTATTTTGTTAATACTGAATTAATATTAGTGATAAGAGTCTATGCACTGTAATAGAGTACTACTAACACTAAGGCATTGTGATTTCGTAAGGTAAACAATACATCTTCTAATATTAAATTATCTAATTTTACAGCAGGCAATGACTATATAGCCTGTTTGCAATCAAGCTGACTTTTTGACATTTACTTAAGGAAAAGCCTCAATTTATTCCTCACTTCTGACTTCTTCTGGCCACTGGCATTTACTGGCCATTCCATTTCCAATCAGCATGACTCAGTTCAGAGCGGGCACAAATCTTCCATAATGCTAGCCTTGCTTTGTTAAGCAGATATCTTTTTTGTAATAACTGTAGTTTACACAATTTAATAACTAATAAACAAAATATGTAAAGGATAAATGACAGATCTACAAATTCTAGTTCCTAGTGCTATTGTTGGTAACATGCCCCTCTGAATTTTTCCAAAGGCAAGAAATGAGCTGAGTTTTGATGACTTATTTAAACTTAATGAAACTAAATCTAAGGATATTTTCTACACAACAAATACATCATATATTAGCAAAATATAAACTGGAAGCAAAACTTTTAATTGTTTTGTTTGTTTGTTTGTTTGTTTTTTTGTGGAACTCAATTCGCTAGCAACGTATAAAAGTGGATACACAGACATCTTGCTATTTCTTTTACGGGAGTAATAAAAATATATGGCCAGACAGATTTATATACAAGCAAAATGAATTCCTCCCAAGCCTTGGCTGCCCTGAATCGAGGTATGAATACTCGTGTTAACATTCTGTTATTCAAAACAGGGACATTAATCATAATCATAAAACATAACACTTGAGACTGCTTCCAAAAAGCCAGTCTTGGTTTTTGTCTCTGTAACTACCCTGATCAGCCTGTCAGAGTGCCCCTACGATCAAAAAGTCCAAACAGGATTTTGTTATTGCAAGCATATGTGCGTGCAATCGTGTATCTTGGTTTATTCACGCCTGTTTGAAGAATAAAATTTCCACAGAAACTGCACAATAAATGTTACGAGCTATTTAGATGAGGCACCCCTTATTAAAGAGATACCTACTTAGGTTAACTTTTCTGCTAATTACCACACAAATCTAAACACAAAAAGTAGAGGTGGTCTTCCTTTGGCACCTGCAGGCTCCACTTCATTCCAGAGTACAAACTGTGTTTACTTTTGTCTCCTCTCGCGACAATAATAAGAGAACCAAGAGAAATAAAACTTAATCTCCTCAACAGTAAGGATCCTGCCATTTTAGAAAAGTTGTCACGTAGGATCCCTCAACAAATGTGTGTTTATAAAGGCAGGTGCACGATTACAGTGTGTGCAGAATGACCCAGTTATCTTTAATTTAGCTACTTCGAGCGCTTACAGAGATGAACAAACAGCGGCAAAGCAGGGAAGGTTTCTGGAAGTTTTATGCAGCTGACAAACTTGTTGCAAAGAATCCTTTTGTACTGGCAACATTTTCACCCTAACATAACTTTCACTATGAGGCTCAACAAAGAACTTAAGGATAATGGTGCAGGGAACGGTGGAGAATTCCACTCCTGAAACACCACGTGGTGAATCTGAGGCTAACGAAGGCAGCTATACAGGAGATTTTAGGCAGATCTCTTGGAGTTTACCACCTAAATCCAGTTCTTTGCCATTCTCACAGGAACTAACTTTGGAGCTTGGTTTGTATTGTGAGGAGAAATGAAAGCAACATGTTCTGGTTTTGAAGTAGCCTGAATGTTAAATTCAATAATTTGATCTGCTGGGCCCACTAACTGGTCTTGGCGGCAATTATTAACCCCTTTGCACCTCCCTTCCTTGCTCTATAAATGACACGGGAACTAAGCAGAAGTCCGTACCACTTTTGGAATAAGCGGGGCAAGCACCTACAACCTTCACATATACGGGAGAAAGCCCCAAGTGGAGAAACGATCATCAGTAACAGTGAGGACCAGTGTACTGACAAAACATATTTTCAGTGCATTCTCCATTCCAGTACATTGCTTCAAAAACCAGAAAAAAATGGAAATAGAAACACGTCTATGGAAATAGGGATGTTTAGGGAATGTTGCCACCATATTAGCAACTGCAAAGAAACAGTCAGTAATTGGAATGACAGCAGTTAGAAGTCATCAATAGTGCTCATCTTCCTTCATAACCCAAGGACAGGTGAGATTGCGCAGCAATACTGGCACCCAAAACAATATTACTTAGGTGTAAACATCCAAAATATTATGGATGGACAGGTAACATTACAGCTTTAGCTTTGCATGAAACAGTTTCCTCTTAATGCTTGACTTCTACAAATAGCGTAAGTGCTGTTCAGATCAATAAATACATTTACAATATTTTACTCTGACTAGTGTTTCAGTGTCCAAACAACTAGATTTTCATAATTTGATTCAAAATTGTATTACATGCAGGATAATTTAAAGTCATTTCACACAGTACCTCTGCAAAGCCAACTACCTGAATCTCTGAGACATTTACTGATGCTGAGAATGTTCCATTATAAATGGGCAGGTGAAAAAAATCCAAATGATTTTTCAGATTCAGTTCATAAACTCACTTTTCTCCAAAAGTAGTAGCTGTTTTTGGAAACAGATTTTCTACGTGCTTCTATGATGTCAAAGACGAAATCTCTGCTTGTGGAGGTACAATCTGTAGCAGGAACACGTCTGCCAAGACTCTGGCATGGCTGCTGTTTTGTCTAGACAGCCTCTGAAAATGACTGACAGAGGAACACTGCACATGGCTGAGGAAACTGAAACTTATGGAAGAGTTTTTCAAGACTAAGCCAACAAACAGGATTTTGGAAGCGTGCCTAACATCCTCCAACCTCTTCTCCTGGTATCCTCCTCAAGACTCTAACAGTATTTTGTTTCTTCAAGTCTCCCAGTTGTCCCAGGAGAAGCGAAGGTATATTTGCTTAGATAACACACAACCAGGGCCTTTTGGTCATAAGTAAATATTGTCAACAAGTGGGGAGGTCTATTTGCTGGCAAGTCATTGAGAAAGGGATTCAAGCAGTTGTGTCTGTTATTTGGAGGAGTGAAGACTGTAAGGAACTATTAACCTTTTCTCACCTATACAACTTGGTAACTATGAGAAACACATGACAAGTATCAGCTAAATGACAGAAATGGCTAGTTGATCACTGTTCTAGACATTTCAAAATGCACTATATATCTACCTTGACCTTTAGGGCCACGTCAGAAGTAGCCTGAGCCATGTGTGTGTTTTGACAGAAAAGTCCACGTGAACTTGCTGCGGACAGCAGACTGTAATTTTGCAGAAGTAATGAATATAATGTACTGTCAAATGTTATTTTCAGTGTATGACAGCCTCAGTTCACTTAATCCTCAAGCAACTGTCGGGGCTAGAAGAGGAAAGAAAAAGGAGGAGACTCGAAACCACATCACTGGCTTTTAGCTTTAGTTGGTTTACATCCAATTCAATCCCCACTGAAGTCGACAGTTCCCCCAGCTTACTGGGATTTGATGCTAACTTCTATCAATTAATATCATTGCCTGTACTGTTCAGTAGCCTGAAAGAATAAAAAAGGTGAATTTAAACATGAATTTGTATCCTGGGAGAAAACCGGGCCTTAAGACACCACTTCAAAGTATCTGTAAAGCACTAGTTGGGGTTGTGGATCCCCAAAGATCCAGCCAATTTTTCACACCCAACACAAAAATTGTCCTGGCTACATGAAAAACAAGGCAGTTGCTTTTTCTCTCTAAATAAAATATGGACCGCGATGAGCCTTTGCTTAACCCTGATAAGGAAACTTCCACGCTCCACCTACGAGGTTAGCAGTGCATAACTTTGGTCTCCACAAACCCAGCCTACGGACTGGATGTGAGGTGCTGAGGCTGCTCACTCAGCAGCAGCAGTACTCGCGACTCTGGAAGGAAGCTGTCAGAAGCACTGGCAGCACGGGGAAGCACTGAAATACTGGCATTTTGAGACACTTCTGTAGCTGCAGGGACCGCAAAATGCCTGTAGACTGGAAGAAAAGGAACCGAAGCGGTTTGGTGCAGGCACTGAGGGGAAGCAGCTCCCCATTTCCGAAGGCTGAGCGCTTTCCCCTCCCCTGCCGGCCGTGCTCCCGCCCCTCCCCTCCCACCGCACGGCTCTGAGCGAGGCCGCGCCGCCGGGAGAGCCGGGGCCAAACGCGGCCCCGCTGCCGCAGCGGGCGGGTGGCGCTCCGGCGGCCGTCCCCGGCCTGGCTCCGAGGCGGAGAGAAGCAGGAACGAGGCGGCCTTTGTGCCGCGGGCTCCAGCGGGGAGCCGGCCAGCCGAGCCGCCCGGCGCTTCTGCCTGCACCTGCCGGGGGCCGAGCGCCCCGGGGCCCGGCGCGGGCCCCCCTGCGCCGTCCCCGCCTTGAGGTCGCCGCCGTTAAACGGGCAGGGACACACGCACACGCACACACAGGCACAGGCACACAGGCACTTACCAGGTCTATGAAGGTCAGGAATTTCCAGCTGCCCCCGTAGGTCTGGTGCGCGGGCATGTCGATGGCCTTGTAGTTGCAGAGGATGGAGCAGTAGGACAGCAGGATGGCGGCGCGCAGCACCTGGCACGGCACCAGCGCCATGTTGCGAGCGGCGCAAGGGGAGGCGGCCCCGGTGGCGGCGGCGGCGGCGGGCGGCGTGTGGCGGTGCCGGCCCAGCCCGGGCTGCGCTTCCGCCCGTGCCCGGCCCT